>NW_027466239.1:690000-805000 GCF_046127955.1 Nelusetta ayraudi
GTTCCAGCGTGTTGATGTCGCACTCGGAGAGCAGGTCAGGGTGACACATCATCTCCACACTGAAACACAGCCCAGCCAACCACTGTCACCACAACCTCTCCACCAAGGAGGACTGTCAATGTCAACAGGAACACCACACACCTTCTGGAAGACAGTCACCACCTGTGACTTCCAGCCCCAGGAGGTATCCATCCATCCATCCATCTAGTAGCCATCCATCTATTCACCCATCAGTCTATCTATCCGTCTACCCATCCATCCATCCATCCATCTAGTATCTATCTATCTATCTATCTATCTATCCATCCATCCATCTATCTATCCATCCATCCAGTATCTATCCATCCATCCATCCATCCATCTAGTAGCCATCCATCTATTCACCCATCAGTCTATCTATCCGTCTACCCATCCATCCATCTAGTATCTATCTATCCATCCATCCATCCATCCATCCATCCAGTATCTATCCATCCATCCATCCATCCATCTAGTAGCCATCCATCTATCCACCCATCAGTCTATCTATCTGTCTACCCATCCATCCATCCATCTAGTATCTATCTATCCATCCATCCATCCATCCATCTAGTATCTATCCATCCATCTAGTGTCTATCCATCTATCCATCCATCCACCCATCCAGTATCTATCCGTCTACCCATCCATCCATCCATCCATCGAGTATCGATCTATCTATCTATCTATCCATCCATCCATCCATCCATCCATCCATCTAGTATCTATCTATCCATCTATCCATCCATCCACCCATCTAGTATCTATCTATCTATCTATCTATCTATCTATCCATTATCTCTTTCTCTGCACACAGCGACACCTGAGACACAGTTCTCACGGCCAAGTGAGATTTGTTTCACTGGGTTTTTCTTTGAATACGCACAAACGTGTACCTCTTGTATGTGTTGAGGACCCAAGTGAGGAGAGAGACGATCTCATTGGCCTCCAGGTCCTCCAGGGCCAGCTCCTTGACCCGAGAGGACACAGCACCGTGGTAGAGCAGGAAGAACCTGCAACAGAGACATTGACTTCAAGCCATCGGTCTGGATGTTGACACAGCTTCTCCTGTGGAGGTTCAGGTTCGGGTTCGGGTTAGCTTGAGTTGACCGCAGGACAGGACAGTGACCAGACTCCAAATTCTACTGGATATTTTAGCAACCAGGACAAAGTTCTTTTCAAGGAACTGAACATAGAACTTCAAGAGTCAAACTCAGCAGGTGTTTGATAACTGGAAACAGGAGGCGGCTACCTGTTGAAAGTGTTGTAGTGGGGGGGGAAGCAGTGCACCATGAGGTTCTTGACCACGATGAGGTCGTCCAGGACGTATTTCCTGGTGATCTCCAAGAGGCGGACCAGCCACATCTTATCAGCCTCCCTGGTGACCGACTGGGTGCCCTCGATGCGAGTGCTGACTGTGGCCTCCAGCACCTGACACACAGTGCAGGAGTCAACCATCCTGACCACACTGCAAGCGAGCAACCTATCCAACACTAACCATCCCTCCTGTAGTGCAGGGGGGCGCCAACACCAGCTCGCCCCCTGCAGGCCTGCTATTGTATTTGTTCTTTTTGCTGATAGTGTTGTTGTTTATATTGTATTGTTTTAAACGTGTTCCATAGAATTACTAACTAACTAACTAACTAGTGATGATGGATTCTACTTGGTGCTACCAGCCAGCCACTACCTCAAACATCTTGTCCTTCCATCGTTTGGGTCTCCCAGGAGGGATGAAGCCAGTCTGCTTCTTGCGGTCCACCATGCGACGGTCGATCTTCTCCTCCCGCTCGATGATCCGAATCACCGACACCAGCATGACGGGGTCCCGGCGGACCGTCACCATGGACCTCTGCAGCACCATCCACAGCTGCTTGGCCAGCTCGTCAGACAGGCCCTGCACCTGGACGCAGGAAACGGACCTTCAGCCAGCCAGCAAACGCTGCTAGTGGTCGCACGCAGAGCTGCCTCGTGATTGGCTCGTGGCTCAGTGGGCAGTTTTTTGGTTGATTTAAATGTATTTTTTTTTAAGGGATGTAAAAATATATATGTTTGCAGAGAACATTGCATTGACTGGATAAAACCTTTTCT
Source organism: Nelusetta ayraudi (assembly GCF_046127955.1). Taxonomy (NCBI): domain Eukaryota; kingdom Metazoa; phylum Chordata; class Actinopteri; order Tetraodontiformes; family Monacanthidae; genus Nelusetta; species Nelusetta ayraudi. The sequence continues at coordinate 692,107 of NW_027466239.1, forward strand.
CAGAATGATGACATCAACGTCTCTAAATGCTCTCTAATCAGTGGCCAGTGATGGCGCCATCACAGTTCATCTGCTATCACTACCTTCTGGGTTTGAGACCCTGGGAAATAGTTGCATTTCTTCAAGGTGAGGATGGTGTCAATATCAGTGTGTCAACACTGTGCAGGCACCTCAGAGAGTTGAGATGGTCCAGTCAGTCTGACACTGTGCTGGATGTGGCTCTCTGTCTGCAGGAGCAGGAGAATCAGCACCCGAGGCTTCATGGAGACTAACTCATGCCTCCAGTCTGGTTTGGTAGTGACTCCAACTCAAACTGGACGCCACCTGTGACAAATCCTGGGCCTTCAAGGATCCTCGTCCAGTCATTAGGATATCCTGATCTGCCTCTATGGTTTTTTTATCCAGTGAATGCAAAGCACTTCCGTAGGCTTTTATTTTGCAGGACACACAACTCAGTTCAATCACTTCAGTGATCTATTGACTACACATGATAGAAAGTGGGGATAGCGGTTTTATTTTAGTGCAACAAATTTAGGTTGCGACCTAATGATGGTAGCTGCCATCATGAAGATCATTCCTGTGATCATTAAGATGATCATCAAGTCTGTAGACTGTGACTGGAAACCATTGGTTGTCTGTTGTAAAATATAATAAAGTGCCAGTGCACTTACTTAGCCATTAGACATCTGACTAATATTAGAAACATGGAGGCTCTTCACCTTCCTGAGACTGAAGCACAACCCAGCAGACACCTTGTCAACTGGGACCGCTCGCCACTTGCAACTCACCTCTTCAAAGTAGATGGAGATGAGGTTCATGTCGCTGGTGTTCTTGCTGTCCATGCGGTACTGCTCGTACATGAGGTCGTCCCTGGAGCACTCCAGCTCCATCAGCTTGCGATGGGCCTCCAGCAGCTCCGCCTGCTCGATCAGCTGCTGCGTGTCGGCCACGATCTCTGGTACTGTATTGCAATGAGACACACGGCCGAGTTCATGCGGCGCTGCTGCAACATGCACCGAGCCCGCCAAAATAATGTACACGCACACCAGCGGAAGAAAAACTGCCGTCAATGTTTCAACACCAGATTAAAACAAGTGACCTTTGACCTCTACAAGGATGTAAATGTATAGAAGTACTGATACAAATGAAATATTTATTTTTATGGTGTGTGTATACATTATTTCTGGCTGACTGTACTTTATGTAAAACACATATAAATCCCTGCGATGAACTGGCGACATGTCCAGGGTGTCCCCTGCCTTCGCCCTAAGACAGCTGGGATAGGCTCCAGCAGACCCCCGTGACCCTGACCTCGGGACTAAGCGGGTATGGAAAATGGATGGAATGGACATATAAATCATATCATCCATCACCAAACACCCACAACATTAAATCCACTCACTGCCTTTTGCTCGCCTGCTTTGGTTGTTTGTTGTACTTCGACTGAGTTGAGTGTTTTTGTTTGCAACAGTGGTGTTTCCACTTTATTTGGGATCAATAAAGTACATCTACCTACCTACCTACCTACCTATCCATCCATCCCTCCATCCACCCACCTATCCATCCATCCACCCATCTACCTACCTACCTATCAATCCATCCATCCATCTACCTACCTACCCATCCATCCATCCATCCATCCACCTACCTACCTACCTACCTCTCTATCTATGTATCTGTCTATAATAGAAACAAAATCATTATCAAAGCTGGGAAAAATGTGTGATTTTTGTCTTTTATTTTGAATGAGGGCCTTGAGATCTGTTTTTTTTTCCTATGCAACTGGTTGCAGTCAATGCAACAGAAGGTGCACCAGGCTGCAGTGTGTGTTTTCCAATGAGCTCAGCCCCTGAACAGATGGTTGCTGCCATCCGGAGGAGCAGAAGGTTTCATGGTGCTGCACCAACAGTGCTACTGAACTGCCATTCTGGATTCCTACTTCTCTGCTCATTTCTACACGTCTCACAGCCAGGAATATCAGCAGGAAACCCCGACAATTCTCAAAAAGAGCAACATACAACAGCCAACGTGTCATCATGATGTCAGGAGCCCCGTGCACAGTCTTCATCTGGACAACAGTGGTTTGGAAAGGAGCAGATTACCAGAGAAAATGTTCTTGAGGTTCTCCACGGCGGAGGCCAGTTGGCTGTGCTGAACCACAGCATCCTTCACGTCCTTCAGGTTCTCGATGGTGTTGATGCTCTGCCTCCAGTCTTTGCTGACGTCAGTGAGGGAGTTCTGGATGTCCTTGACGTCCAGCAGGGCGCTGTGCAGCTGCGTCAGTCCTGTGCGCACGCCGTCCAGCTGCGACTGGATCGCTGCCTGGAAGTCGTTTCATTGGAAACACATTTCAAATTCAGTTCCGTCCAAAAGAACGAGTTCAGTGGACTTAACCTGAGAACGCTGATGGATTATTTAGATCATCTGTGGCGTCAACGTTTAATATCTTAACAACATTTGTGAAAATAATCCTGGAAGGTCCAGTGTGAAATATTGGGCTTGATTTATGATCTTTATATTGGTAAAAGCTGAACATACTGCCATAAATACTTTAATAGAAGTGTATACTTGCAGTACAATAAAATAACCTTAGAACAGTTCTCATACATACATAAGAATCAAAACCATAGACCAATCAGGGTCCTAGTGCTCCCAGTTAGCTGCCATCTTGCACCAGCATATTTCTAAGGAAGCCTGGTGTGGACAATCCAGCTGCCTGACAGCAGAGCGTCTCGTATTCAGTGTGAACGCTCACATCCTCAAATAAACCAATGAAGAAGAAGGTGGATGAGGTATCCAGGTTTGGGTGCGCAGGCCACCGTAGTTCACTGGCAAGCTCAGGAGAAAGATGCTGCACTCTAGTGCAACATCTCTGCCCAGACCTCAGATCAGTTTAAAACTACAACTAGGAACTTGACAATGTTAAATGATCACAAATAATGGATTGCATATATTTTCCAGTGTGATTGAAGTTGTGCTAATGGTCAGTTTGGGTTGTGGGTGCGGATCAGCTGTTTGATCCGGTGGGGAGAACCACTGGAAGCTGCACTTCATCTCTGATGTTGCCTTCAGATCCAAGATGACAGTCAGAGTGTGAACTCTGCTTGGCCGCCATCAACCCAGGTTCATAATAAAGCTCAGAACATTGCAGGTGTGGAAATAAGCTGCACAGAATGTTAAAAAAAAAAAAAAAAAAAAAATTGTATATATCACTATATCAGTTATATATAACTGACTTCATCGGTTCATAAGATGTAAATATCTTTTTTTTTTTTTTATACCCAACAAATATTTTATTTTGATTTTTTATTGACTTATTTCTTTTAATTAATATAGATTTCCATCATTTCTGCACTACACAGTTGCTGTAATAATGCAAATCTCTCCACTGTGGGATTAATAAAGGTCTTCTATTCTATCCTGATTAACACTCAGCCTGTTGTTGTTTATTTATTTCTATTTTGTTCAACACCAGACTGTCTGTGTAGAGGGCTGTGCCCTGTGTGTACGACTGCTCTCCAGTTTATGGTTGTGTGATGTTGAATGTGTTGGCGAACCGTTGCTGAGTGAAATTCAACAGTGCAACGGTTGATCAGTGACCCTGAGGTGAAGAGCAGCAGCTCACCTTCAGCCTGGCCTCCACAGAGGCCTTCTTGCGAGCCTCTCTTCTCCTGTACTGCTCCACTTTGTCCAGCTGGTCCGATCGCTGGAGCATCCCTGCCACCCGCTGCACCGCAGTGGCCACTGCCTCCCTGCTCGTCTCTTCCATTGTGCCAGTCACTCAGCGGCCGCCTGTAGTGTCCACGCTTCAAGATGAAAACTCTGAGCCTAATAAAGACAGAGAGAAAAACAGGCACACACACAAATTAGTCAGGAGAAGAAGACCTTTATTGATCCCACGGTGGGGAGATTTGCATAATTACAGCAACAACAAAAAAAAAAGGCTACAGGTCAAGAATGATATCAACTGAAGATATAGACAGAAATAAAATATCTGTAGGTATATACAGAAAAATAAAAAGCGAGATATTTACATACTCATATGTATAGAGTGATTTAGTAAGTAGTAAATATAAAGGGCTGGTCAAACAACATATGGAGCAGAACAGAATGGTAGATAGAACGTAGGACGGTAAAAACAACTGGATTACAATGAGATAATTTTGTTTTGCAGTTTTCTTCTGTGAAGGCAAACTTTATGTTATTGAACCGCTTTGACATTGGCTCCAGTGTGTCCATAACTAAAGACAGCCCTTTGAAACACCACGGTAGGACAGCTTGCAGGGTTTAGAAGGTGAAAAGCTTCACATATTAGCCATAAATAAATACAATGTTCCAAAGAATGAGAGGAAAGAGTTTTTGAATTCCAGAGTGCAGCAACCTGTGAGTCAACTCTCTGCAACGTCACTCAGCTGCATCACTGCTTCTGTGGTGGGTCAGTGACGCACAGTGGGAGGCATCACCCTGGAAGACTGCACACACCTCCACAGGCTGGATCAGGCTAACTGTGGGCTAGCGTTAGCCACGTGCAGCCCGTTAGGCCTTTTAATCCGGCTCGCTGGACTAGAAGAAATGGCGTTAGGCGTAAGTGAGTTTTTCCATTTCTCAAAGTTTTCAGTGTCATTTCAATAAAGAGCGAAATACCACAGGGGCTTCAAACACACTGAGTTTGTCCTAATTTTGTTTTGCTTCATTTTCAATGGACATTAAAGCCACATGATAGGTTTTCTACATATCGCTCATACATATTTAGAGGCCCTTCTGTCACATCCTCAACTAGAGTTGCCAACTTTCTAGTGGCTCCCACTAGTGGTCAATCAGAACTTCGAATAGGGCTTCAAAAAAAAATAATTCACATAGTTTGAACTGTTTTGTTAGCAATAGACATGAGAAATAATGTTTAAATTGTATTGAAATCTCTTAATTTCAGACAACAATCAGTAAAGTGCAGGATGGATGCCTTTCCTTTATGACATAAAGCTGAAAGGAACCAGCGATCCTCATTCACAGCCGACTCTACGCAAGCTACGCAGCCAGTGCACGCTTGTTGCGCAATGCTGTTGCCTGCAGATACATAGATGACGGCTTTTTTTTTTTTTTTTTTTTTTTTTGAACGCAAACTCTATGGAAACGAACGTGAGTTTGCATCGAGAATAAATGGACGTTCAAGACAACTGAGAAATGCGGGACAAAAGCCCGTCCAGGATCCATTCAAGACGGAACCACTTCACTGTCAACTCCTGGACAGCTGGCAACTCTATAGAGGCCACAGTGGCCCCACCAGGCAAAACAGTTGCAGCTGATCACAAGACAACACAAGAAAACACAACACAAGACAAGGCACTCAAGAGATTTCAAGGTACACTGCAATGTCCTGGAAAAGGGCTTCCGGGGTCAAATTCTAAACATATAAACCGCTTCATTAAACTGTTAAAGGGCTTCTATGTTCACAACAGTGACGTCATTAGTCGGTTCGCGGTAATATAGTTAGCAGTGAATCGCTTTGCAACGACAGAAGCCGCAACAAACGCGTTCGAGTTGAACAATGTGCAATAATGCAGTCGGAGCTCAATCACATGACAGCGACTTCAATCAAATCGTTGCCACCGCTCACTGTGACTACGGGCTAACTAGCAGTGCTTGCTAGTGGTGATAGCGACACGCTAACTAAGAAAGCTTGCTATACATTAAGTGATGATGGGAGGACAACAACAACAACAACAAATGGTTGATATTAGTCACGACAGCCGTCAAATGGACACACAACTCACAGCTACAGCTAACGACGGTCCTGCAGCCTGGAGCTTCACACGTATCAGGGGAAACTAAGAAAAGGCGCGATTTGAAGCTAATGGAAATTCTCACCTTAGGAACTTAACAACCTATCCGAGTGAATGACTTCGTGTGTTTTCATGGTGATAAATGTTAGCTTAAAAAAACAAAACAAAAGTCGTCTCTCTCTTCCTCTTCCCTTTCCGCTTCTTCTTCTTCTTCGTCTTCGGCTTCTCCATGGCGGGTGGCAACCAATGTTCAGGTGCGCTACCGCCACCTACTGTGTTGGAGTGTAAACCAGCGTTGTCTAAACCAGGAGGGGGAAAAAAACCGCTAACTATTTAATTGAGTTCGTTGTCTCTCATGAAGTGAAGAAGTTCCCCGAGATGTTGGTTAAAACGTCTGCAGACCTTTTTTTTAGACTGACTTTAAGTTCCATCACGAACTCTTGCCCTCACAGACACAGACAAACACACTCATTGACTGCAGCAAAAGCAGCAGCCCACTACTTTACATTTGAAACTACAGCCTGGGGGCCATATGTGGCCCGTGACTCTTTTTAATTCGCCGCACTGAACTTTATGAAATTATATTAATAGTCAGTATAAGTTTTAAAAAAACAAAACAATTTCCTCCATGTTTCCAGTGTTTTCAGAGTCATTTCAATAAAGAGCTAAACACCCTGGTGGGGCTTCAGAGACTCTGATTTGGTTGCAACTTTGCTTTGGTTCATTTTCAATAGATATGTAACGCAACATGTTTTCTCCATGCCCCATGATAGATTGTTTCCTGCTATGAGGTGTTTCACCAAAACACTCCATCCATCTGCTGCTGCTCCGCGACAACCCAGCAGACACATGGAGAACATGGAGAGAACCCAGCAGACACATGGAGAACATGCAAATGCTACACCAGAAAGGCTCCAGGCCTGGAATCGAACCCACAACCTTCTTTCTGTGGGGTGGCCTCACTGCAATGTTATGTGTTAGGGGGCGTTCTCATAGCCTCACCTCGCCACGTTACGGTTGTAGAGCGTTCGCACTGGCCGCTACACGGTTGTAGGGGGCGCCGTTTTGGTACCTCAAGCGCTGAGGGTCCGAGCGAGACGAAGCGAGTTGAGTGGTATTTTTAAATAAATGCCATTTCCCGTCTCGTGTTTACTTTTGGTGAAAATATCAAAGGTTGAACTACACCTTTACTCTCCCAGAAAACCAAACCAGAAATGATAAACGTTGCCTGCATAAATGATCCACTGTGACTTCAGTGAGGGAAACTGTTCTTTCTTTAACAGAGAAGCAACCACAGACCGAGCAGCAGCTATGAAACAACCTCTACTTTGTCCATCGCTGCGCTGTCGTGTATCGCACAGAAATAATGCCGTCGAAAACATTGTCCCGCTTTACCGCCTAGACTCCGCCCACGCTCTCGTGAACCGGGAGCCAATGAGGACACAATCGAACCGAGACGAGGCTATGAGAACACGCCCTTTTAGATCTACATGAGTAAACTGTGGTCGTGTGCCAAGAATGATCTCATGAAAATGAGGGAAAAAATAGAGTTTTTAGGGACAATTGATCGGCTCCTCTGATTACAATACATTCATCATCTCATTTCAACTCTATCTATCTCTTCCTGTACCGTAAGCACAAATAAACATGTTTAGTGAAGTTAAAAGCATCATGTGCAAAAAATGTAATGTATTATGGTACATTTACTGGTGAAATCAGTTGCGATGTCACAACAAAATGACATCAAATGAGAAATATCTCACTAAGCATTCCTATGCTTTTTCATTGCACCTCATTCTAATCTATTTTTTCCACTTTCTTGTGAATGAGCTGCGGGACATGACTGGCTCTTTGACCGGGGATTAGCTTTGGGTTTTGTAGGGGGTGCCTACAAAAGAAGTGCGGCTTTGCTTCATGTTCCGGCCCCCAGGTGTCCCTGTGCAAACAGCTGGAGCAGATGGCAGCAGGCCGCACCTCACTCGCAGCCCGAGAGTCAACTGACTGACTGGCTGCGTCTCTCAGCCTGCACGAATCACCGTGGCAGACGCATGTGGAGTCCCGTCATACCAGTTATCAGTAACATTAGCATCAACCGAGCTCACTCGATCAATTATTTTGTGACTTTGAAGCATTTGTGAAGAAGGAACATTAATGATGGATTTCTTGCGGTTGCCAGGTAAGCCACTGGCTCATGCCAACCACTCTGTGCGCTCTCTGATAGCATAGAACGACATCGTGGGTAAATAACTCGTGTTTTCAAAAACATTAATCCATCATTCTTAAACAACAACATTCACACAGGTGGGACTGTGTGTTTGTATCTCGATCTGTTTGGAAACAATATGTCATTTCAAACAACATCTAGGCATGTTTTTGAAGCTTCATAATACGCAGTACACAATTGACATAACTTGAGGAATTTAAAGAAATGCGCTTGTTGTTCCAAAACAATTTCAAATCTCTGACCAATCTCTGTCTTCACACATTGTTTGATTACTGACTTGAACGTGTTTGTGTGTAGAATAAAAACTGGTGCATCGAATCTCCGCAGGTTTAGACCAATCATCAAATGACTGGAGAATAAAAAACAACAACCTGTGGTTTGTTTGTTTTTTAGGCCAAACTACTGAGAAATCAGCTGTGAAGGAGGATTTGGCCGCAGCCAGAGGGAGAAAACAGACACATGCCGACCTCAGCAGCATCTACAGCGCAGGTGAGCATATACAGCTATAGTACAAGTAATAGCACAGGTGAGCTGACATAATGAAAAACATGAATTAAAAAAAATACCCCGAAATTGCAATAAAGCTTGTGCGACTGATTATTACAGAATAACTGATCATTGAACATATGATAAGGGCAAAGATTTGAAAAATGTGAGTGTGTGTGTGTGTGTGTGTGTGTGTGTGTGTGTGTGTGTGTGTGTGTGCGCATGCAGATTTGCTCCCAGCCTCAGACGGTGAGGAAATCACCAAACAGTTCCTGCAGGAACTTGTCAATGTTCTATTGGGTTACATCTGGAAATCGACCAACAGGAGCTCCAAGGTACTTCCATGATGGTCTTCAGTGATACTTTTTGGATTCATTCTGTGCCTCGTTCATCGCCTCGTTCATTTCCATGTTTTATGCTTATGAACAAAGTTTGTCTTTGGCAACTAACTGCACAAAGGCAGGGAAAGTGAGTACAAGTCAGTTTATGTCCTTTGTAGTTGAAATGGAACTGACTGATTTCTGAATAGAGCTCCTTGAACAAGCCATTCATTTTTCATCACTGCTTCCATACATTACTGAAGAAAGGGCACATTTCTAGAGACTGGCACCCATCTGACAAGTGAAGTTATCTTCTATTGTTGGACGATATTATCAAATCAATCATATCATGTAAATCACAGAATGTAAGAGGCCACGGTTAAGTACATTTGTTTGATGATCTTAAAAATAGTCAATATTTGCACAATAAATACATTAATAATATATTTAAAATAAAACAACATATTTTCAAAAACACATAAAAGACAAATTCACACGTAAACTGTTCAACATGTCAAATTCAGTGGTGAAAATGTAAAGTATAATTTTCAGATCAGATTTAACACGTGGGGACCTAGGAAATGCAATCTCAATCAAGTCATATCTTTGAATATTGAAATTTTGAAGCATTAAATTCAAAGGCAAAAACTCACACATATTTCCTTAGACAGATTTACATTGTAGGAATATTCAGCGTGAAAATAATAATATTCTGCAACATTGAAAATAAAGTGAAAACTGATTTTCTGCCACAAAGCAGTGATGCTATTTGACTCACATCCCGTGTGTGCAGGTGCTGGACTTCCACCACCCTCACCAGCTGAAGGATGGACTGGAGGGCTTCAGCCTGGAGCTGTGTGAGCAGCCAGAAAACCTGGAGCAGCTGCTTGTCGACTGCAGAGACACACTGAAATACGGTGTCAGCACAGGTGGGGGGGGGGGGGGGGGGGGGGGGGTGAGCTAAAAAAAATAAAAATAAAAAAATAGTTGTGTTGTAACTCATCAACGTCATTTTCAAAGTAAAGTCCCTGCAGTTAGAATGTTTGCACATCTGTGAAGCAGTGGTGCTGTGGGGTCTCTCTACATGATGCGCAGCTGCACACCATATAGCCGCTAGAAAAGGTCCTGAATGACCGAACCAACTGACTGATCTGGAATAGCCACCCTTCATATAAAATATATATGACATCACATATGTAGTTATTTAACGTTCTTTTCTTTTGCCACGTTAATCCACATATCTTGCTCATTTATTTGATGCCTTCAGTTTGAATCTGCAGTGTAGAAAGCAGCCAAGATAAAGAAGTCAAACTGTTGACTGCTGGTGTAAGGGTGCTAATTATTATTTATTCATTTTTCTACATTTTAATACATTTGTCTTGTGGACTGCACTTGGTTACATATCTTGTGTTGCTTACGATACGTTTGCATTGAGACATGATATCGTCAGTCTTTCATGACCTCACCTCTATGTGGATGCTGGATACCTGGTGCATCACGGAGCCTGATGGTGGTGCTTCTGGTGTTGGATCAGAGTATACCCACTAGAATAGACCAGAAGACACCACTGCTGTGGAGCTTCTCAGGGGTCCAGGTCAGCTCCATGGAGAAGGGTGACGTTGAGGCAGCTGGACTTGTTCTTGCAATGGTGATGATGCTTCTCCTCTCATTCAAAAAGCTTCTTCAGTTCTGAAAAAAAAAAAAAAGGTTGGAGAGTCCCAAGACTTTAACCAGGTGGAACTACAGTGTGTCCATCACGTCTCTGCACGGGTCAGACAATGTAAAGCTGCAATCAAATGCTGCACACGTGATTAGGGCGTGTATTTTCTTTTCATATCATATTTATATTGGCTGAACTTGGTGAACGGATGACCTCACTGATAAGAGTTTACTGTGCAAATATTGATGCAGAAGGGTTCAGTTGAAGTAACCTTTGACGATGTTTGGCCTCTCATCAGAAAGGCTTCTAAAAAGTAAAAGGTTGGCGAGTCCATTGTGTTGAACCACCAGGAGGAGGTTCAACGTGGGACGAAAGCAGCGGTGGACAAACTGGTTGACTGCTGGGGCCACACTGGGTTGCCAGAGGGGGGTAGCGCAGCAGCAGCAGATGGATGGAGTGAGGAGACAATCTATGATGAGATATGGAGAAAACATGTTAATGTCAATGGAAAATGAAGCAAAGCAAGGTTGCAACCAAATCAGTGTCTTTGAAGCCCCACCAGGGTGTTTAGCTCTTAGAACCATCCAGAACCATCCAGAACCATCCAGACCCACCAGGATGTTTAGCTCTAAGAACCATCCAGAACCACCCAGAACCACCAGGGTGTTTAGCTCTAAGAACCATCCAGAACCACCCAGAACCACCAGGGTGTTTAGCTCTTTATCGAAATTATTCCGAAAACACTGGAAACATGGAGGAGATACAGATATTTTATCACTGACTGACTATTAATGTAATTCCTTCAAGTTCAGCGGGCTGGATTAAAAAGCTCAATGGGCCGCATATGGCCCTCAGGCCGTAGTTTGCCCATGTCTGGTCTGTAGGCTGTTTGTACCTCCTATAAGCAAAGATGTTGATGATTATCAAGAGAGATAGATAGATAGATAGATAGATAGATAGAAAGTATATATATATACATATATATATTTTTTTTTTTACATGACTTGTAAAAAATATTCTGTCTCCTACTCCGTCCAATCATACTTGACGTGCACTGGTCATGTGACCCCGTACGTCACGCCCACTGACGTGTCAATGTGAACAAAGTGTTTCCATGACACTTTTGCGATATTCCTCCATATACATGTGAAAAACCACCTCATGAGAGCATCAAAACCTTTCAGCCGTATTGAGAGGTTTTTCCAAGTGGAGTTGTTTCCATCACCAGGTTTTTTTGTGCACATAGTTTTTGTATATGAGGCCCCAGATCCCATCCACCTGGAGGGACACCATGCACACCAATGCATTGCTAATCCTCACCTGTGGTCTCACTTTCACAGGTCATCCCCGGTTCTTCAACCAGCTGTCCTCAGGCCTGGATGTGGTTGGTTTGGCTGGTGATTGGCTCACCTCCACAGCTAATACAAATATGTAAGTTCTCATTGAAAACAGTTCAACGTAGAGAATGATCAGTCAATATACCAATCTAACCTTCAGCAGTAGATAAATCAAAAGTATTAATTATTTTTGATTATTTTTTTATGTTATGATGACATGATGATGCATTTCCTTCATTTTGTTTTTATTTAAAAATCAGGTTCACGTATGAAGTCTCTCCTGTTTTTATCCTGATGGAGGAGGTTCTGCTCAAGAAGATGCAGAGCATTGTTGGATGGTCTGAAGATGAGGGCGATGGAATCTTCTGCCCAGGTAAACGCAATTGATGGACAGCTGAGTGAATGAACCCAAAGTATGAAGTCAAACATTGCATTGGACATCTTCTGATTGGGATTTTTGGGATATTGATCTCGTTGGTTACGTGGCAGAGACACACGTCCTGTAGTGGGCGCTGTGCTCACTGCCCAGCACCATAGAGCTCCACTGGCGTTAGACCCAGACCACCAGAAGTGGGCAGTGTGCCACTGGCACCCTGTGCTCCTCGCTGATGAGAGCCGGTTCAACCATGAGAGGATCTGCAGATGCAGTGGAGAACATCTTCAGACCACAACATCATTCAGCATGATCGGTCTGGTGCTGGGTCATTGATGGTCTGGGGAGGCACAGACCTCTACAGGTTAGATCAGGGCTGGGCAAACTATGGCCCAGGGGCCATATGTGGCCCGTTAAGCTTTTTAACCCATCCCGCCGAACTTGAAGAAATGATATTAATAGTCAGTCAGTCAGTAAGTAGTGAATGCAGTGACACCTGAATGCCTTTGGTGTGCCTAGACCTCCTAGTAAGACGAGGCTTCCAATCATGGAAGGATTATTATTACGTTATTGGGACACAACCCAGAGTCAGTTAGACTGACATCATTCATTTATTTGCCCTCACCTCACTAATCCGTTTAAAAAAATCAAAGAAGCAAGAACTACTGAGGAAGTGAAACCTGAACTTGTCTCTACTTCCTCAAGGTGGCTCAATGTCCAACCTGTACAGCATCCTTCTGGCCAGGTACCACTTCTACCCCAAAGTGAAGACCAGTGGAATGAGAGCTCTGCCTCAGTTGGCCATCTTCACATCAGAACATGTAAGAACAATGAGACATCCTGACTTAGGTACTTGTTGACTTTGCACTGCAGATAATACCTGTGACAGGCAAATGGACAAAGAATACACGTCTGTGAATGAGTTGAGTGGTGAACCTTCAGGGCCTTCTACACCTTCAGAGAAGGCCTGAAATTCTGAGGCATTTTTACTGGGTCTGGTGCTGGTCTGGGACTGGATGGACTGGGGATTGTTGATCCAGACCAGTGGAGACACCAGCCAACACTGTAATAACACGATAATAACAGAAAAGAATCCAGCTGCTGTTGGTGACACCCAGAGTGACACCCTGCCCCCTGATTCCTAGTTCATTATTTTTTCATTTTATGAAGCAAATTGTTGGAAGCAAACCAGCTGGGCTCCAGCACACCCACGAGTGCAGGAGAAGCAGTGATATGAAAAGGGTGGATGAAGGTTGGTGGTGCTCCAAAGCTTCTTGTTGTGGTTCCCATGCAGTGCCCAGCTGATCTCTGCTGACAAACAAATCCAACTGTCATTGTCAGTCCTGGTACCACAGTGTTCACGCATGCTGGTTGTTTCTCTGCAGGCTTGTCCACAACAATGCAGCCACAACTGTGGCTCACATTCAAAGTCTGCTCGCTGTTCATCAGCTGCTCTCTTGTTCCCCATTCAGAGCCACTATTCAGTCAAGAAGTCTGCAGCTGCACTGGGGCTTGGCAGCGACAATGTGGTGACGGTGAGATGTGATGAAAGGTGAGTCTGCGTGTGGGTCGCTTAACAAACACGTCCTTGGTCATTTGACACATGGAGAAAGACGTGTTTGCTCAGGTGTGCATGTGTGTGTGAGGGAGAAAACCTTCCACGCTCACTGCCGTGCGTTATCATTGCTCTTCTTTTTAAACACACGCCTGATTGAAAGAGGTAAACCATTATTTCTTTCATGTCAGTCATTTCTTGCTGTGCTTTTTGCTTTCTAGGGGCAAAATGATTCCTGCTGAACTCAGCTCAGCAATTCTTACAGCCCAAGAAAAGGTAGGAATGACCTGGAAAACATAGCATGTAGCATTTAAAAAATACTCATTCTTATAATCATTGACACATTTAACAAATACCTTTTAACACAATTGAAATGTGCTTGCATTGCGTTGTAGGGTTTGGTTCCATTCTATGTGAGTGCCACAGCAGGAACGACAGTGTACGGAGCCGTGGACCCTCTGGAGGCCATCGCAGACGTCTGTTCGGCTCACTCGCTGTGGATGCATGTTGATGTGAGACAGCAAGTACACACCGAGCTGCCGAGCAACATCAATGAACAGTCCCACACACAACTGCAATACAAGATAAAACCAGTCAAACTAAATTTACATTGAAAGAACTGAATTTGCACCCCCTCTGGGCATTTAGAGAACTGCTGCGGTTCTATTGGTTGTTCTTGAACTGTAAGTATCATCAGTCTGACTTGGAAGAATTGAACTCTGCAGTCCTACTCTGTGGAATCAGTGGCTGTGAAGGTCCTGACACACCCACAGTGAATTATGCGTTATTTTTTCATTCTTGCGTCAAAAGTTTCCGAGGCTACGAGGCGGACGCTGGACCTCTGACCAATCAGAATGAAGTTGGTCAGAGGTCAAAACTTGGCCTAATGCCTGGTGTGTGAGGACCAGTTGTGTGTTGAGATCTGACGCCTCAGTGTGGTTCCACAATAAATACACAACTTTGGTCAAGAGCTTCTTCCAGAAGCAAAATGACGTTTAAAGTGCTTCATCCACGATCTTGTGGATTAATTCAGTGTTCCTCACAGCAAGATGGAGCCACCCAGTTCACTGGGGGAACAGAACAGCTGAGTGAGACAGACTGTGACTGAACAACTTCAATACTGACAACTTTGGTCTTTCTGTTCAAACCAAATGGAAACAGAGGAACTAAGAATGCAGTATTCTGGCGGGCTGGTGCTCACCTTGATAGAAGCCGTTTGTCCTGACAGGCAGCGTGGGGAGGAGGCCTCCTGATGTCCGCCAGACACAGGATGAAGCTGCAGGGCATCCAACGGTAACTGCAGCGGGAAGCCACCGCGACGCTTCAACAATCCTCTTGTTTCTTGGTGCTCTCCGACTCTTGAGCAGCTGTCTGAGTATTCTGAAGGTCTGGTGCTCTGTGCTGATGTTGCGGCTGCAGAGCCTGCTCTGTGACATGGAACCCTCACAAGCTAATGGGCGTCCCTCTGCAGTGCTCTGCCTTCCTGGTCAGGAAGAGAGTAAGAGCTTGCACACTTACTCTCAACGTTCTGTCAGCGTTCAACAGGTTTGCTCTAAAGTCCAGTGACTCTGGTCCCTCTCGTCTGCAGGGTCTCTTGAAAGAGTGCAATGGTTCGGGGGCCGACTACCTGTTCCAGCAAGACAAACCTTATGACGTGAGCTACGACACCGGGGACAAAAGCATCCAGTGCGGCCGCCACGTGGACGCCTTCAAACTGTGGCTGATGTGGAAGGCAAAGGTCCAGAGGAATGGGTTCACTGCCGTACATGCTAGCGAGCATGCACACGGGTTTCAAATTAAAACATAATCCAAATAAATAACATGTGAATAAACTCAGCGGTTACTAAGTTACTCAGTTACTCACTAGTTACTTTGTGGGGAAGAGTTTTGGAGGGGTTCTGGAGGGTAACTAGATAGTTACTCACTAAATACTTAGTCACTCATTTACTCACTAGTTACTTTTTGGAGGGTAACTAGATAGTTATTTACTAAATACTTAGTTACTCACTAGTCACTCAGTTACTCACTAGTTACTTTGTGAGGAAGAGTTCTAGAGGGTAACTAGATAGGAACTCACTAAATACTTAGTTAGTCACTAGTTACTCAGTTACTCACTAGTTACTTTGCTGGGAAGAGTTGTGGAGGGGTTCTGGAGGGTAACTAGATAGTTACTCACTAAATACTTAGTTACTCACTAGTCACTCAGTTACTCACTAGTTACTTTGTGAGGAAGAGTTCTAGAGGGTAACTAGATAGGAACTCACTAAATACTTAGTTAGTCACTAGTTACTCAGTTACTCACTAGTTACTTTGCTGGGAAGAGTTGTGGAGGGGTTCTGGAGGGTAACTAGATAGTTACTCACTAAATACTTAGTTACTCACTAGTTACTCTGTTACTCACTAGTTATTTTGCGGGGACGAGTCCTCGAGGGTAACTAACTAGTTACTTAGTTACTCACTAGTTACTCAGTTACTCTCCACTGGAGGGTGTCAAAGTCAAATACAATTTATCAACAATAAAACAATTTTCAACACCAGCCGGCCAGCACCTCCAGCAGTTACTGTGTCTTGGCCTCGCGGGCCAAATATAACGACACTGTGGGCCAAATTAGGCCCGAGGGCCAGAGCTTGACCCCTTCAGTGTGCTACAGTGTGGCAGAATGAAGCAGTGACCACGATGCTTGTGCTCCATCCTGGCAGGGTTCCCAGGGGTTTGGTGCCCAGGTCAACAAGTGCTTGGAGAATGCAGAGTACCTGTACGACCTGCTGCAGAGGAGGCCGGGGTTCCAGCTGGTCTTCCAAGACAAAGTAAAGTCCAGCAACTCCGGTTTAATGGAACAAAGACGTGTTTGCTTGACTCAGGGTTTTCAGATTTCCAAGACAAAGAAGAGGAAGGATGCTAATGTGTTGACTGAAAACCATCTCAAGGGATCTTACAAATTGTGATGTATTTTATTTACAGAAATATTTCACAAGTGGCTTTTTGTCCGAACAAGTGAACTGAAAAGTTACGCATTTTAATCTAAACTTTGCATTGTCTTAATAATACCGCAGCTGTGTCTTCATTGACTTTTATATTGTGTGCACACTCTGTCTGCTTCCCTTCCCAGCCGGAGCACTGCAACGTGTGTTTCTGGTACACGCCCCCTAGTGTTTGCTGCTTACCTCATGGACCTGACAGAGACAAGAGACTCCATCAGGTCAGTACACAACCCCAAGTCATTGGCTCCACCCGGAGAGGCTGTGTGTCTCCTGAGCACTGTGTGTGTGCAGGTGGCTCCTCAGATCAAAGCCAGGATGATGGAGAAAGGCTCCGTCATGATTGGCTATCAGCCTCTGGGAGCCAAAGTCAACTTCTTCCGCTGTGTGCTGTCCAATCCTGCTACACAACACGAGGACATCGACTTCCTCTTGGACGAGATCGTCAAACTGGGCCATGACCTTTGACCTCTATTGTGTTCCAGTTGTCAGGGCAAATTGTCTGAATCTGAGTGACAGAAGATTAAAGTTCAAAGTGACTGGAGGGGAAGAGAGAAGAGAGATTAAAATGTTTCTGAAGCTTATCAAAGCGAGAGAGCTGGTTTTCAGAAGGACTTGTGTCTCTTTGGCATCACTATTTTGATTAAAGTTTAATAATAACTCAATCTTTGAATAGAATGGGATAGAATAGACCTTTACTAGCGCCAGGTGGGGAAACGTCATGCTTAAAACTTTTAGACTTAAAAGTTGCCCCTCGCTGATGTCTGGTTGTCACGTTCTAGTTAAGCTTATTGCATGGTGTTACTTTGTCACTCTCTACTGGCGATTATTAGTCATGTATTCCCCCCCCCCCCCGTTTAATTTAGGCTTTTATTTTGAAAGGGTTCGTGCCGCAAATGGGCTAATCCGGAAGACAATCGTTTGTGTTCTCCATGCGGTCCGCTCACATCTTCTTCCTTCATCCTTGCTCTGTTCATGTCAAGAAACCATCGCTTTTTTTTTTCCTTTTTACAAAAAAAGAGTTTCAACGAACAACGACAACAATAAAGTTCTTTGAACTTTATTCCAGCATCCGTACATCTTTGAAACATGTTCGCTAGCTGTCAATTTGTGGACGGACACACTGAGTTCACGCTGGGGACAGAATACTGGTAACGGTTTTAATTGGCCATCGGTTTATGATTGATCGTCCACGTTCAATTCCAACTCTGTGACCTCTAACTTATAAAAGAAATAAAGAGCCAGTTGTAACCACAAGTTCTTCTTGTTAGTTTAGCTTGAGTTGTTACAACAGACACACACCTCAAAGTCAACATGTTGATCCTCATCTGACCAGCTGAAGTCCGTGAGAAATACACACGTCATGCTGCTGTAGCGCTGAAGCGTTAAACATGAGTTGGGGGGGGGGGGGCGGAAGCACGCTATGGCTGTCGCGCTACGCTAACGTTTCGGCAAAGTTACGTGCCGCCAAAGTTTCGGAGCGGGGGGGGGGATAAAGACAGGCCGGACAGAGACACGCAGCGGGCCGGATGTGGCCCGCGGGCCGTAGTTTGGCGACCCCTGCTTTAGATGATTGATCGTCCTCATCCCATTTTAACTCTGTGAACTTTAACTTATAAAAGAATGAATAAAAAAGGAAATAAAGAGCCACTTGTAACCACAAGTTCTTCTTGTTAGTTTAGCTTGAGTTGTTACAACAGACACACACCTCAAAGTCAACATGTTGATCCTCATCTGACCAACTGAAGTCCGTGAGAAATACACACGTCATGCTGCTGTAGCGCTGAAGCATTGAACAACAACAACATTAAAACTCAGGTTTCACCAAGACTCGCTTTTAAAAGAAAAGACAACAAAACTTGATATTTAATTTTATTGAAAAAATAATAAAAATTGTTACATTTAAATTTTGAATACATTAAATTGAGGGTTTAAAATTTCCCGTCTGCTGTGCTTTAGCGCTGATTTCTTCCATTTCCACCTAAAAGAATGAAACAAGGTTGACGAAGGTTCAGTGACTGAGGGCCTGTTGGTCCCTGGAAGGAGCCTGTAGCCAACCAGCTAGCATGTAGCTATCCAGCATGTAGCCAACCAGCCAGCGTGTAGCCAACGTGTTGCTGTGCAACAATATATCCATACACACACACCCGCTTGTATCGCACAAAACGCAGGCATTCAAAGTACACCTGCCTTCTAGTTTAAGGTTCTGAAGTGAGATGTGCTTCTAGGTGCTTCCAGCAGGGTGGAACCACCACGGACGAGCCATCGTGTGCTTCAGATTGTGGAAGTACAGACAGTCCGCAACGTTCATCAGTGTTACCTCGAGCTTTGTACCTCCTCTGGCCCGGTTTCCTCTGGTGGTTCGGCACAAACTCATTCACAAAGAGACCTTCAATGTGGCCGTGAACGACTCTCTTCCCCTCTGCTAGAAGTGTCAGAAAAGAGACAAAAATACAAGATTAGTTCTCAAACAAACAAACCAAACAAAGAAAAACAAAAGGGCGGCCCCTAGTCTTGATTTACGGGATCATTAAAAACATAAAGTCAGGTCACTGTGAGTCTTATGTGAGAATATAGAAACTATACTTTACACCTTAGACCAGGAGTGGGCAAATTATGGCCTGGGGGCCAAATGTGGCCCGTTAAGCTTCTTAATGCGGCCGTAGTTGAAGAAATTATATCAGCAGGAAGGAAGTCTCAACATCGCTGTGTTTCATCCAGTTTTGAATTCAATTTCAATAAAGAGTCAAATACTGTGGGCCAAATATTTTCTTGTAATGCTTTTGTTCGTGTTCAATCGACATTAAAGCAACACGTTTCCTACACATTGTTGCAATGTTCTGGGCGGTTCTGGTGCTGGTTCTAGGTCCAAACTGTATTTGTCCTGCTATGAGGTGTCTCACCAAAACACTCCATCCATCTGCTGCTGCTCCGCTACCCCCCTGCAGCCCTTTAGAGGACTGCAGGACACAAGTCGCCACATTTTACCACCAATTTCTTTTTTGCTCAAGAAAGAAAAACTACATGCAAACTACCTGAACACTTGATATGCTTTCTGAACGGTTCCTCGCAGCAGTCGTTTGCACAGGGCAGTAGTTTACTACACTGGACACCAAAGTCCACAAAATGTCCTTTCGATGGGGACAAACCAACCAATCCCTGCTCGGTACCGGGTACACACAGTCCAGTCGGCAGTACAGCGCCCTCTCTGGTTTGTGCTGGTGCAGCCGCCACGTCTCTCTCCACCGGTCTCTGCAGACTTTGCTTGCTTGCGAGCGTGATTTTGCCCTCAGGTGCAGAGTTGAGAGGCAGAGACTCTCTTTGGTGAGGAGGACAGGAGCTCCCCACCGGCTGCCCAGTTTCATAGGCTGCTTCCTGCTGCGGGTTTCCATCAGCCTCGGGCTCAGAGGACCCGTCTTCATCCACTTCCTTTGTTCTGAGCATCGACAGAAGGTCTTCGTGCTGCAAAGAGAGGTTCCCAACTGGAGGAGACCTGCTCTGTGCAGGCTCCTGCACCACAGAAGGATCAAGGTGGAACTCTGGCTGCTTGGACATGGTCATCTTCTCAGCCGGTGTGTCATACACCAGCCAGCTGTCTGACACTGGGACTGATTCAGCCGCTGACTGATTCATTTCTTTGCACAGTCTGGACAGCAGTCTGCCACTCGGGCTGGACGTTCCTTCATCCTTCGGTTCCTCCGTGGTCTCGACGATGATTTCGGACTCCAAGACGCTCCTGTGCTGCGCCCAGTCCTTGCTGGGGATGAACGGACACAGAGACTCCACTGACCAAACGGATTCATTCAGTTTCCTTTTTGTTTGAGTCGAACTGTTAAAAACCATTTCATAAGGAATGACCTCTGTTGTCTCTTCCAGGGAATTTTCCTCCGGCCTCTCTTGGCCACAGTCAGACATTGCGAGGCATTTATCCGACATGGGCACCTGTTCATCTGCAAAGGCTAAACACTGTCTCACAGAGCTGGCCAACTCCAACACTTTGGTCCTTGTAGACTCTGGTAATTTCTTTGGAATCGACAGGATTTCAGCACTGACACGACCGGCGGTGCCGGTGCCTTTTGGACTCTGGCAGTCCAACTGATCTCGATTCGCCTGATTTTCATCAGATGGCAGGCGGTTCGCGTCCCGACCCAGCACTTTTTCCGTGTCTGCTGGTAGAGTTGCTTGTGGTGAACCTCCACCCCAGCTCATTAGAATGTCTGGGAAAGAGCTCCGCCTCTCCTTGGTCACGTCCTCCTCTTGCTGGGAAGAGCTACACACAGGAATCATGCTATCTTGCGAGTCCACTGACCACATGTTGCAACGGGCGTGTTTGTAGACGGCGGGCTGATTTTCTTGGCCGTCTTTTTGGCACTTTTGCGTGGCTACAGTAGCTTTTAAATTGGACTGCGTGCTCTTTAGTACAGTTGGGCGGGCCATGTGGCCGTTCAGCCCAAACTTGCCAGTGCCACCTGCGCAGGCTTCAGTCTGCAGAGCTCTCGCCTTCTCATTGGTTGAAATATAGTTCTCCAGCTCCGTCGTGAGTGGTTTGTTGGTGACGGAGCTGGAGGAGGACGGCGAGTCCGTGGCGCTCCCGTGGCCAGAATCTGATCTGATCGGCGGGCTCGCGTCGGTATAGCCGTCAACGGAGCTTCGCGTGGGTTCTGTTTGGACTGCAGAGTTGACGGTTTCCCTGAAAGGGGCCGCGTTGGGAGGACGAACTCTGCGGCCGTGGTTTGTGTTCGGATAGGGCCCAGCGGGAGCGGCGTGGACGTGCGGGTGGAGGAAGCGCCTGTAGTCCACTGGCGGGAGGTGAGGGTGAGGCAAAATGTAGGCTGGAGATTCCATGTAGGGGTGAGGAGCAAATGGGGGCATAACCATACCATAACCTGAGAGGAAGCAGATTCATCAGAGTCACTTCAGCACCATCGCTTCTTCAGGTTCATTGATCATAGAAACTCTTCTACTGTGCACAAATCCATTATCTTGACTTAAGGGTCCAGTGTGCAGAATTCAGCTTGATTTATGATTTTTCTATTGTTTTTTTTATTTTGGTATTTGGTTTTCCTGCCCTTTAGATAGATAGATAGATAGATAGATAGATAGATAGATAGATGCCATCTTGCACAAGGAAGCAGGCTGACAGTGAACTGAATACGAAACGCACCATCAGGTGGCTTCCTGAAATAAAATGCTACACACTGGACCTTTAAGACGACATAAAGAACATAAAGAAAATCAAAGGAAAGTTTCTTGGTTTAAATAAGATGGCAGTAATGGAGACTGACCCATGCCTGGGAAGCCGGGGAAGGAGTTATAGGAGAAGGGCAGGGGCCACTGGTATGGCAGCAGAGGCGGTGGAGGTGGAGCAGGCATGTAGAAGACGGGTCGAGGAGGAACTCCGTGCTGGGGCAGGGCGGAGGGTCCCGGGTGCTGAGCAGAACTCTGCAGGCCTGGCTCGTGGTGTTCAGGGTAGGCAGCACGGCTACTGGGGCAGGAGTGCACGGTCTCACCACCTGGCCCACTGTGACCAGCTGGGGGCGCACTGCTGCTGCTGCTGCTGGAAGTCACTGCTGCCATTCTTCACCTGCACACAAGAGGACAGAAGATACAATAGTTGGACCAATGGGACGCATTTAGAATGGCAATAGAGCATCAATGACCCTGTGACGTTGGAGTGAGTCAGTGTTCAACACACCAAGTTGGAGCAGAGCCAATGTAAAACCATTGAAAGAAAACAGGAAATGACTGTAGTTTTTTCAGTCAAGTACTGCAAATAACTACACGCTGCTACATCACAAGTCATTTTGGGTCGTGACGTACATCGTTGTAGTTTTACCATAACTTGCTGTGAAATATTAACAGGAAGATGACTGTGAAAGTAAAGCAACTCCTAGCCAGTAATTCACTGCAGATTTACAGCCCAGAATTGTACAGCGCACGTCAGAATAAAACCATGAAAGCGGCGTTATGGGACTTTGTGGGGCTTGGCTGGGCTGCAGCGCCACCTAGAAGTCCATCAGCATCACTTTACCCCCCCCCCCCCCCCACCATAAAAAAAAAAAAAATAACCCGATAGAAAGGCAATCATGAATTCATTCATTCAGTTGGTCCTGCGCTCTCAGGCTGGTGTTCTTGACAACAGCGCCCCCACATGGCAACACCACGATACTGAATTTGTGACTGCCGTATCGTTAAAATGACTGAAACACTGAAATCATGGATGAAATACTGCTGTTTCACTACTTACTCACTATTAATCAAATATCTTCAAGTTCGGTGAGCCGGATCAAAACGCTTAACGGGCCACATATGGCCCCCGGGCCGTAGTTTGCCCATGCGTGCACTTGTTGATCTACTCAGGCCTGTTAAATAAAAGTAGCTCTGCTGACGGAAGCAGCAGAACCAGAATGACAAAACAAAAAAAAAAAAGTTGTCACTCCAAAGTTGTTCATGTGATCCGTGACTTCCTGTCCACACATTTGTTTTACATTCTCAATGAAAACACAAAGACACAGATTATGCACTTTCATTATTTCATCATAGTATGAATTCATGTTATTCAACTGATGTCGGCAGCTTCCAAACAACAACCTCCTAAAGCCGTCAAATGGGGAACCAAGTTAACAAGCTTCAAGTTAAATGTTTCAATTACTTTACACATTGCTGCCAAAGGTAAAGTTAGGTTAAGTCAGTGTTTTAGAGACAGCGCAGCCAATGACTGGATCCTGGATCTGCTGAAGCCCATCAAGCTAATAATAATAATGATAATGATAATAGTGTTTGCTGTAGTGCTGAAAAAACATGCGAGACAGATTTACCTTGTGGAGAGCAAAGCTGAGAGCAACACATGCAAGCAGGAGTGGAAGGTGTGACAGGAGACACAGCTGACTTTAAGTAGCTGTTGATGAGCCGCAGGGACTCAGCTGACTCAGGGCAACATGGAGCTTCTTCCCACATTATTGCTACCAATGAAAATTTAATTTGAAACCAAGCAGGATCCTTAGCTGATGACAATGAAAATAAATCTCTAAAAGAAAAAAAGAAAATGTTTGTAAGCATTTTTATTTATTTTTTTAAATCTGCAACTCACAAGGCCACCAGGGGGCGACTGCCCCTAAAACCACTTTCCAAAGACAAGAGGAAAACTTTTGGGGCCTCATGTACAAAAGATACTTACGCACGAAAAACCCAACAGATGCACGTTTCCACGTCCACGTTCAGATGTACAAAACATGTTTTGACTGTGGAACTGTGTGGTGCTTCACGTCAAGTCTTGAACTACGTACGCACATTGCTACCCTTGTTGGTCCGTTGGTGACACACAAATTTTGGGCCCTGTACACTTTCAGTGCCAATGGGCCCCTATCCATGCACGAGGTGCGTGAGCAAAAATCATATATATATATATATATATATATATATATATATATATATATATATATATATATATATATATGTATATATACATATATATATATATGATTTTTATATATATATATATATATATATATATATATATATATACATATATATATATATATATATATATATGTATATATATATATATATATATATATATATATATATATCAGATCAGATCAGATTGTATTGATAAGCGGTTATTTTATTCACCATCTGAATTGATAAATTTGGCCTATTTATCCAGCCATTAATTTATCAGTGCATTATCTGTACGCCACTTAATCCACTGCAGGGTCACATGGTAGTTCACTTGCACAGCTCTCTCTCTATCTGTCTCTCTCGATTTCAAAGAGCTTTATTGGCATGACAGTTTATCAACAATGTTGCCAAAGCCACAAGTTTACAAAAAAAATGATGATTCTAACAATTATTAAGGACAAAAGATTAGAAATATTAACTACTGAAGAAACTGTACATTAT
The DNA here is from genome assembly GCF_046127955.1 of Nelusetta ayraudi. Lineage (NCBI taxonomy): Eukaryota > Metazoa > Chordata > Actinopteri > Tetraodontiformes > Monacanthidae > Nelusetta > Nelusetta ayraudi. Next base: position 716,723 of record NW_027466239.1, read on the forward strand.
AACGAATTATTAAGAAAATTCTTCAGAGAAAGTTACTTTAACAATTAAAAGGAAAGAATATACAAATAAATATTGATTTATAGTGTGTCAAGTGTTGGTGATGGTCTCTCTCTCTCTCTCTCTCTCTCTCTCTCTCTCTCTCTCTCTCTCTCTCACCAACATACTGTAGCAATTCTGCTGTTTGTGTTGGGTCTGTTAATGTTCTGAGGATCTGTTATGTTCCTGAATGCACCTTATAAGTTGTTTAGGCACATGAATGGTTGAGAGAGAATCGTTATTGATTGTGATGGTTTTTATTTTCACAATATTGAATCAGTGAAATACGGTGTTTGAGCTCAGTTGTAGACAACAAAGAAAGAAGTAGTGAACAGAAAAGATTTAATGTCATTGCATCGCAAGCTGGGCTCAGTAAAAATATTCAAAAAACAATATCTTACAATGAATACATATTACAATCTTATGTAATATGTCAACATATTCATCAATCCTGTCATATTCATGGAGTCATTCACCATACCGTTCAATCAGTGTCACTGTATGTCTTTAAAACTGAATTTTAAGGAAGCAGTTAGTAGCAAGATGCAAATACATTTTGCTAGTAATAGAATTAAGTTGATGGTAACACTGATGGTAACACTGCTCTGATTTGATAGCAGGATATCAGAAAAAAAAGACTATTTTACATAAGCGGGAGAAAATTTGAATCATTGTGTTGACAAATGAAACAAAGTCTTCCTAGAAAACAGCAGAGAGGGAGGAGAGCAAAATAAATGATCCGTTTTCCTTCTGATTCATTGACGTCCTTCTGAAATCTCCACGGAAACATCTGGCAAGGATCAAGACCCTGTATTATCTTGAGGGAAACTTCTTATCTACAAATCAATAATTATTCCAGGTCCAATCACAGTTGTTGTGAGTCACTTTGTCTGTTTCAGATGAAATACCATGTTTATCTGATTGATTGATTTAAACGTGGGCCACACGGTGGCGCAGTGGTCAGCGCTGCCGCCTCACAACAAGAAGGTTGTGGGTTTGATTCCAAGCCTGGGGCCTTTCTGTGTGGAGTTTGCATGTTCTCCCAGTGTCTGCTGGGTTCTCTCCGGGTTCTCCCAGTGTCTGCTGGGTTCTCTCCGGGTTCTCCCTGTGTCTGCGTGGGTTCTCACCAGCTTCCTCCCACACTCCAAAAACATGCATGTGAGGTCAATTGAACATTCTAAATTGTTCACAGGTGTGCATGTGAGTGTGAATGTTTGTTTGTTTCCATAGCCTGTTCTCTACTAAAATTAGCGCGTTGTCACCATGTTTTTTTGGACGCGGGACGTCGCCCAATTGATTGGCATTTAGTCCCTTCTCCACGGACCAAACCCAGCGGGGTGTCACCCCCGCCGACAAACTGCACCCCCGTGTCACCCTGCCTTCACGCTATGACAGCTGGGAGAGGCTCCAGCACACCCCCAGGACCCTGAGCTATGGAAGAAGTGGGTATGGAAGATGAATGAATGAATTTATTTAAACTCATAAACTCATTGACAAATTCATCTTTGTGCTCGACACGAGAAAGCAGGTGGAGTTGGATGGAGAACTCTGAAGTGAGAGCAGATCAGTGTGTTGTTGATGTGTGGAACCTTCATGCTGAGATGTTCCAGCCGTGGATGATGAGAGCAGAAGGAGTGGTTGTGTTGCTGCTGCCTTCACTGAGCAGCTGCTCCAAGTCCTGCTTCTTCCACTGAGGATTCAGCTCCACCAGTGGCTTCTGGGACGTCTCTCCCAGTAACCACAGCAGCTGGTAGGGAGAAGCAGTCCGCCAGCCACCAGGCTCCACTGGGGTCAAAGGTCGAGACACGCCCACGCATGGTGTGTGTGTGTGCAGATTGCGGTTTAGCTCCACTGGTTGTAGTTCTGTCAGCCACCACTAGATGGAGCGCTCCTCTTCACTCTCCTCCTCATCCTCCCTCAATATCTGCATAGAGAAGAAGAGACAGCAGGAGTCAGGACTCACGGTCCTTGAAGGCATCATCACAGAGACGTTGACTGTTGATGGAGATGATGGAGTGACTGGTGAGAAGAAGCAGACTCTCAGTCACATGTCAAGTGTGGAACATATGAAGGTCATGTGACCATGGAGTGTTGGACTGATACTGAGATGAAGATGAACTGATCAATAATTGAGTGGTGAACTGAGAGAAGAAGCAGTTTGGCAGCAGATGTTGGATGAATGAGGAGCAGCTGGACGTCACCATCCTCCTCTCACACTGTGACTGGGAACACTGGACCTCTGCTGTGGGATCAACTGGCTTTGGTGCTGGAACCATCATCCACTGCTTCCAAACCAGTACTGACCTCACACTCTGCAGTTGATAGTCTCTGCTGTGGACAAGATCCATCAGTGGCTTCACTGATGATTCCTTCAGCTGGTTGCTAGTCAGGTCCAGGAGTCTAAGGTGGGAGGGGTTGGACTTCAGAGCTGAGAGCAGCCAATCACAGCTGAGCTCTGACAAACTGCAGCCCACCAACCTGAATGTAGAATAAATGATGGAGAGTTTATAATGATGGAGAGTTTTTCTAGGGTGTCATCACTCTGAACATCAAAGTGAAATGTGGACTTCAGAATCTGACACTACAGAAACAGAGAGGGAGGGAGAGAGGGTGAGTGAATGAGCGCTGCAGTCTGAAATCTGACCACTAGATGGCAGGATTTTACACACTGTACCTTTAAACCCAGTATCACTCATATCAAACACAAAGCAGTGACTGCAAATTGAATTTCCAACAGCAGTGAAGTGAAAATTATGACAACAATAACAAGAGTGATACAAGTTGTAGAGTGAAGAGGGTGAACTGACCTCAGAGTCTCCAGTTTACAGTCTGGACTCTGCAGAAAACCACTCAGCACCTTCACTGATGAATCCTGCAGCTGGTCGTTCCAACCCAGGTCCAGGTGTCTGAGGTGGGAGGGGTTGGACTTCAGAGCTGAGAGCAGCCAATCACAGCTGAGCTCTGACAACCTGCAGCCCCCCAACCTGAATGGAGAATAAATGATGGAGAGTTTATAATGATGGAGAGTTTTTCCAGGGTGTCATCACTCTGAAAATCAAAGTGAAATGTGGACTTCAGAATCTGACACTACAGAAAATGTCACCTTGAAATGAAATCCTCATTCCAAAACTAAAGTGTGTTGAAATGATGTTTGGTCACATGACCACTGATGACCTGCTTTAACTTCAAAAGATTTCCTATTTGTGGATGTCATTTTGATATGAATCAACCTTCAGTTCAATGTTTATTCAACATGTGTGATGAAGTGTGTTTGGTGCTGAAACCATCATCCACTGGTTCCAAACCAGTACTGACCCCAGAGTCTCCAGTTTACAGTCTGGACTCTGCAGAAAACCACTCAGCTCCTTCACTGATGAATCCTGCAGCTGGTTGAGACTCAGGTCCAGGAGTCTGAGGTGGGAGGAGTTGGACTTCAGAGCTGAGAGCAGCCAATCACAGCTGAGCTCTGACAAACTGCAGTACTCCAACCTGAATGTAGAATAAATGATGGAGAGTTTATAATGATGGAGAGTTTTTCCAGGGTGTCATCACTCTGAAAATCAAAGTGAAATATCGACTTCAGAATCTGACACTACAGAAAACTAATTGGAAAATTATAAGCGCTGAATTCAAACACTAAATGACAGAAATTTACAGACTGTACCTGTAAACCCAGTATCACTCATTTCAAACACAAAGCAGTGACTGCAAAATGAATTTCCAACAGCAGTGAAGTGAAAATGATGACAACAATAACAAGAGTGATACAAGTTGTAGAGTGAAGAGGGTGAACTGACCTCAGAGTCTCCAGTTTACAGTCTGGACTCTGCAGAAAACCACTCAGCTCCTTCACTCCTGAATCCTGCAGCTGGTTGCTAGTCAGGTCCAGGAGTCTGAGGTGGGAGGGGTTGGACTTCAGAGCTGAGAGCAGCCAATCACAGCTGAGCTCTGACAACCAGCACCTACACAACCTGAATGTAGAATAAATGATGGAGAGTTTATAATGATGGAGAGTTTTTCCAGGGTGTCATCACTCTGCAAATCAAAGTGAAATGTCGACTTCAGAATCTGACACTACAGAAAACTAATTGGAAAATTATAAGCGCTGAATTCAAACACTAAATGACAGAAATTTACAGACTGTACCTGTAAACCCAGTTTCACTCATTTCAAACACAAAGCAGTGACTGCAAAATGAATTTCCAACAGCAGTGAAGTGAAAATGATGACAACAATAACAAGAGTGATACAAGTTGTAGAGTGAAGAGGGTGAACTGACCTCAGAGTCTCCAGTTTACAGTCTGGACTCTGCAGAAAACCACTCAGCTCCTGCACTCCTGAATCCTGCAGCTGGTCGTTCCTACTCAGGTCCAAGTGTCTGAGGTGGGAGGGGTTGGACTTCAGAGCTGAGAGCAGCCAATCACAGCTGAGCTCTGACAAACTGCAGTACTCCAACCTGAATGTAGAATAAATGATGGAGAGTTTATAATGATGGAGAGTTTTTCCAGGGTGTCATCACTCTGAAAATCAAAGTGAAATGTCGACTTCAGAATCTGACACTACAGAAAACTAATTGGAAAATTATAAGCGCTGAATTCAAACACTAAATGACAGAAATTTACAGACTGTACCTGTAAACCCAGTTTCACTCATTTCAAACACAAAGCAGTGACTGCAAAATGAATTTCCAACAGCAGTGAAGTGAAAATGATGACAACAATAACAAGAGTGATACAAGTTGTAGAGTGAAGAGGGTGAACTGACCTCAGAGTCTCCAGTTTACAGTCTGGACTCTGCAGAAAACCACTCAGCACCTTCACTCCTGAATCCTGCAGCTGGTTGCTAGTCAGGTCCAGGAGTCTGAGGTGGGAGGGGTTGGACTTCAGAGCTGAGAGCAGCCAATCACAGCTGAGCTCTGACAACCAGCACCTCCACAACCTGAATAGAGAATAAATGATGGAGAGTTTATAATGATGGAGAGTTTTTCCAGGGTGTCATCACTCTGAAAATCAAAGTGAAATGTCGACTTCAGAATCTGACACTACAGAAAACTAATTGGAAAATTATAAGCGCTGAATTCAAACACTAAATGACAGAAATTTACAGACTGTACCTGTAAACCCAGTTTCACTCATTTCAAACACAAAGCAGTGACTGCAAATTGAATTTCCAACAGCAGTGAAGTGAAAATGATGACAACAATAACAAGAGTGATACAAGTTGTAGAGTGAAGAGGGTGAACTGACCTCAGAGTCTCCAGTTTACAGTCTGGACTCTGCAGAAAACCACTCAGCTCCCTCACTCCTGAATCCTGCAGCTGGTTGTCACTCAGGTCCAGGAGTCTGAGGTGGGAGGGGTTGGACTTCAGAGCTGAGAGCAGCCAATCACAGCTGAGCTCTGACGACAAAAAGCAGTTCTCCAACCTGAATAAAGAATGAATCTTTGATTTCTTCCATGGTGTAAATGTCATATTCAGAGTCATTTCTCCCTGTTGATGATCCAGATGTGCAGCTGTTGGGATCACTGAGTCATTCCCTCAAAGGAGTCATTGTGCCAGTGTGTTGTCAACACAATAACAACAGCAGTGTGTCAGTCAGTGTGCAGCCAATCAGCAGTGAAGATGGAAAATAATCAGTGAGTCCTTTGTGTGCTTGTGGCTGTTTTCAGTCATCAGAGTCTCGTTACAAGTCAAACACATTCAAAGGACAAGATGAAGAAATACTGCTGCACTATTAATCTGCCTCTAATATTTCTTCACAGGATCTTCTGCTCAGTCATGTGACCTTCATCACCAATCAACAACTTCCATTGAGCTCCAAAGTGACTGGAGACATTTTCCACACTTTCTTCCACCATCCAAAGTCTTTTCTGGCTGCAGATTGTTGACATGAAAATATCAACAACATCCACTTTGTCTAGATGAGTCTTTAATATCTGCCTCAAAGTCTTCACACTGAGCAGCGTTACACACCAGTTGTCATCTGCTGACACACACTGTCCACCAGTAGAAAGCAGGAACTGACCTGAGAACTTCCAGTCTGCAGTTTGGACTCTGCAGTCCAGCACAGAGCAGCTTCACTCCAGGATCCTTCAGGGTGGTGAGACTCAGGTCCAGCAGTGTGAGGTGGGAGGGGCTGGACTGCAGAGCTGAAGACACCACTGCACACTGAACCTCTGAGAGTCCAATACTGAATGAAAGAGAGCAGAGTGAGAAGTTGCTGCTTCCATCATCATCATCCTCTGGCCAAGAATGACAACACACACACACACACACACACACACACACACACACACACACACACACACACACACACACACACACACACACACACACACACACACACACACACACACACACACACACACACACACAGAGTGTTTACGTACCTTTCTAAACGTATCACAGCCTTCCTGCAGTTCCTCACAGCTGGAATCAGTCTCAATCTTCCCTCCATGGTTGTGTTGTACTTGCTGAGGTCCAACTCCTCCAGAACCTCCTCTGACATCTGCAGCATGTAGGCCAGAGCTGAACACTGGATGGCTGAGAGTTCCTTCTCTGATCTGTTCTCTGACTGCAGGAACTCTTGGACCTCCTGATGCACTGACTGATCCTTCACCTCCAGCAGACAGTGGAAGATGTTGATGCTTCTGTCAGGAGAAACATCACCAGTGTTCATCTCCTTCAGGTTGTTGATGACCTTCTCTAAGGTTCCTGGATGGTTGTCAGTGAGACCCTGCAGGCCTCCTAAGAGTCTCTGGTTGGATTCCAGACTGAGTCCATGGAGAAAGCGAACAAACAAGTCCAGGTGACCGTTTGGACTCTTCAGGGATTTCACCATCATCCTCTTCAGGAACTCACCCAGAGAATCTCCAGAGTGACCATCTTCTGTTGTCTTCCAGTGGGTGTAACAGTGGAAGCAGTAGACTGCAGCCAGAAACTCCTGGACGCTCAGATGAACGAAGCAGTAGACGGTTTTGTGGAAGATCACACTCTCTCTTCTGAAGATCTCTGTACAAACTCCTGAGTACACAGAGGCGTCAGGCACACTGAGACCACACTTCTCCAGGTCTTCACTGTAGAACATGATGTTTCCACTCTCCAGATGTTCAAATGCCAGCTGGCCCAGCTTCAGAAGAAGCTCCCTGTCAGCCTCCATCAGCTCCTGTGGACCTCCTCCATACTTGTGCTGCTTCCTCTTGGTCTGGACCAGCAGGAAGTGTGAGTACATGTCAGTCAGGGTCTTGGGCAGCTCTCCTCTCTGCTCTGAGCTCAACATGCTCTCCAGAACTGTGGCAGCCATCCAGCAGAAGACCGGGATCTGACACATGATGTGGAGGCTCCTGGAGGCCTTGATGTGGGAGATGATCCTGCTGGACACATCTCCTCTATCTCTGAACCTCCTCCTGAAATACTCCTCCTTCTGGTCATCGGTGAAGCCTCGTACTTCTGTCAGCCTGTCCACACATGGCGGAGGGATGTGATTGGCTGCTGCAGGTCTGGAAGTTATCCACAGCAGAGCCGAGGGAAGCAGATCTCCTCTGATCAGGTTTGTTAGCAGGACGCTGACTGACTTCTTGTGAGTGACGTCAGTCACCACCTGCTTCTTCTTAAAGTCCAGAGCCAGTCTGCTTTCATCCAGGCCGTCCAAGATGAAGAGAAGTTTGCAGACATGCAGCTGCTCTGCTGTGAGCTTCTCTAACGTTGGATGGAAAACATGGAGCAGCTCCAGAAGACTGTAGTGCTGCTCTTTGACCAAGTTGAGCTCCCTGAATGAGAGAGGAAGCACCAGATGAAGGTCCTGGTTCTCCAGGCCCTGGGCCCAGTCCAGAGTGAACTTCTGCACTGAGAAGGTTTTTCCAACCCCAGCGACGCCGTTGGTCAGCACCACTCTGACTCTGAGTCCCTGCTGCTCAGGTGAGGCTTCAAAGATCTGGCTGCACCTGATTGGACGGTCGTGGAGGCTCTCCTTGGTCTTCTTGGTCTCCAGCTGCCTGACCTCATGCTCTCTGTTGACCTCCTCACTCAGTCCCTCAGTGATGTAGAGCTCAGTGTAGATGCTGTTGAGGAGGGTTTGACTTCCTGCTTCTTGACCTTCAGTCACACGTTCACATCTCCTCTCCAGACTGATCTTCTGCTGCTGTAGAAGCTCCTGCAGACCATCATCAGCCTCTGGAGCAGAGAAAAGGTTGGAGAAGAAAACATCAGTGTGACAGTGTGAGCATAATTTTCTCTCCACAACTTTTCAGCTGCTGTGTGACTGTTTGCTCTCAACGTCCCTCAGTGAATCTTCTCACTGGAGGTCCTGACATGATCTCAGAGGGAGAAGTGAAGGAGGTGCAGGTGGACAGTCTTACTGGGATCAGTCTGGCTGTGACTGGCAGGTTGCAGTTCTGCTCCACACCCACCACTCTTCTTCCTCCTCTTCCTCCTGTGGATGGAGACACTTTGATCAACTCGTCACTTTTTAATCTTTCTTTATTGAAATTCTTCATTTTGTCGTCGACATGAACTTTATTTTAATCTTTGGCTCTAAATCAGCTGTAATTCCCATGATGCTCTGCTCCCAGTCTGCCCAGTAGAAATTATTTCATCAGCTCTGCTCAGTTTTGAAGTCAACACTGGGTTGTTGTTGGAAAAATTAAGATGTTTAGTATTTTATCTCATAATATGCTTAAGCTAAAAAGGTGAAAATATACTATGCATACTACAAGCGAAAGTCTAATAATCACAGCTTTGTGGCAGACATCTGGCAAAAAGAAGAACAAGAAGACTTGTGTGCACAAGCAGCTCATGAGACGGAGAAGTGAGCGTTTCCTGTTGTTCTAACAGCTAAGAAGAAGAACTTTCCATGACCTTCTAGTGAGGAAGTGTGATGTCTGTGTGCTGTCTCGTACATATGTTACCCTTAGATAACCAAACCCATGTAACCAGGGAACGCCCCAAAAAGGGAATGAAAAGAGGTTTGCAGTCGGTAGCGCTTCAGAGTAGGGTGGATGGAATGTAAGGGCGTTTACCCACTAGCCCTGTGCGGCTAGTGCCAGCCCTTCACGGTACGTTACAGCTCGGTTGAAAGGTATTTCCATAAGCCCGACTAGTACCTGAGCGTGGGCGGAGTCACGGTTGCAAGGCGAACCGAAGGTTTTTTTGTGCCTCCCGTGTCCCGGAAACCATAGGACTCACGTTTTTGTATTAACCGTGGTTTTGTTTTATGCGAGACATTTTCATAGGGCTTAGAATGATTTTGTTTCATACTGTTGACTTGTATCAAAACACTGTCCTAGAAGAGAACATGTAGACGCTGAAACGATCACCTGAGTCTCACAGTCGTTTATTATTGGACAAGAATATCCGCACAAAGCACAAAACAGCAACAACTCTATTCCACCGGCGTTAACAAGCTAGCAGCGTTTAAAAATCGCTATAAGGAGTGAAACTTATGAAACTTGCGAGCCAGAATCGCCGCCTCTTAAGTTTCGCTGCCAGCGAACACAACACAAGCAGAGCGCGCAGTTAGCGGTGGTGGCTAGTGGTTTATCAACACGATTCAACGGCTCTACTTTGCAAATAGCCTTCAAACTAAAGTTGCTTGATGTTACAAAACACATTTACAGTCCTCAAGCATGTTTTCAAATGTCGTCGTGGCCGACTATTCTCTCGTCGTCCACCAGGGGGCCGAGTCGAGCCCGTCTCACTCCCGTTGGCCACCGCGTCGGTGTTCCATCGCATCCGAATTAGGCTGAACAAACCTCCAACATTTTCTCTGTTCGTTCCACTCCGATTGTTGTAGTCCTTGGTGCTACGGTAGTCGCTCAGCATTTTAATTTTTTTATTTCTGCGGACACTGTTTCGCTGTTTCAGCGACGGCCACCGGCTGTGAAACCAGGAAGGCTTTTCATTGCGTGTCGCTCCGTCTGTCCAGCTCTCTATGAGCTTTTTCTTCGGCCACAGACAACAGAAACGTCTGTAGTTCTACATTCGCCCATGGTACAGTTTCATAATCTTTTCAGTTTTTAATACGTGAAACTGTAAAAATCCACACGCGGGGCATTTAAAAAAATGGCGGTTTTGGTCTTTCGTGAGAGACTGCCTTTGGCTTTCGTCAAAACTTTTACCCAATCAGTGCCCTGCACGTTGCTACGTCACCCTTATGGTCTTAGCTCTGCTCGCTTCGAACCCCAACGGGGCAGGTACCAAAACCCTAACCCCTGGGACCGTGCTGGGGCTCGTGGAAATGCGTCAATACCGACCCGTACCGTACCGAGATGTTACCGAGGGCGCCTGTGGGTAAACGCCCTAACTGAGGTTGCTCTCCGTCACTGCTCTCCTCGCGAGTAAGATACATTGACACCTGTGTGTTCCTTTCATACTTTGTGGGTTTAAAACTGACAGTTGTGTTTCTCTCCAGTGATGCTTGTTTGGCTTTGGACTGAACTGGATTTCAACACTTTGAAATGTGAAGGAGCTGCAGTGTCAACACTGACGTCACTGGATCCAGCTTCACACACACACACACACACACACACACACACAGTGTTCTTACCCTGTCTCAGGAGGTCCAGGTTCATTACTGAAGTTGTAAGGACGATCTTTGGACCAGTGACTCTTCAGAGACACACAGCTGAACCCTGGAGACGCTGCTGCTCCCTCCTCCTCTTCCTCCACTCGAACACTCATCTTGAGCTGGAGGTCAAACAGGAAGTGAGGCAGTGAGCTCAGAACACTCTGACTTCCACTTGGGAGCGAGAGAACAGGAAGAAATCAACCAGACTGAAGTCACATTGTTGACTACTGACACACTGAATGAGTTATTCAGTCAGTCAGGACTACTGCTGTTTCTGGTGCTTCTGCTTCCTCAACATGGAGTCTGACAGATAACACCTTGACCCTCTATACCTGCAGGTGCTCCTCCCACCTCTCCTGCTGCTCTACCCACTTCCTTGTAATCATACGGTGAGTCAAAGTGGATGTGGGCGTGGCCAAGAGTGTTTGTGTGACTCCAAAGTCTCTTCCTCCTCTTTTTTTTTTTTTTTTTTTTTTTTTTTTTAACAGAAGGAGCAGTATTTTGTCCCAAAGCTCATGAATGTGTTTATAATCATAATACACAGAAGTGTTTCAATATAAAGCCACAAGAAGGAACCAACTCATTGTTGAACCCTTAGGTATCAGTTGGTTGTTCATAAAAAACTGAATCTGATTGTTGACGTAATCTTTTGAGTGGATCAAAGGTCAAACTTGAAGGAAGAAAAAAAAGATTACCTGTCAAATGTGTTTTTCTGTTCCAGAAACAATATAACAAAATAGAATAAATAAGGTGGTATTGATTGATTTACTTTTCTGTCTTCCAATTTTCCCGTTTTTTTGTACTTTTACCTTTAAAGGCTCTGTAATGTAATATAATAATTAATATTGTAGTGGATCCTTCAGGCTGCAGCAGTCGAGTGTGGATGTTGAAGGAATCCTCGTTGACTCTGACTTGATTGTATAAAAACAGGTTTATCAGCCCGACAGCACACCTTCCAGCTTCTCTTCCTGCTTCTGCTGTTCACCTGTGGCTCCTCCCATCCACCTCCTCAACCGCTTACACATTTACAGGAAGTCACATGATGCCGTGTGTGTGTGTCCATTCATTTTCCATACCTGCTTCTTACGTGTGTGTTAGTGTAAAAAAAACAAACAAAAAAACAGTTCCTGACCCAAATGCACAACAACAATCGATGGCTGTTTAAACAGTTTAATAGGAGCTTGGTTGGTCAGACGGGCCAGGGTCGAAACCAGAGCAGGCAGTATCGGTGTCGGGGACAAGCGAGGTTCAAAACTGCTGGTGAGGTCCAGGGATGCTTAGTGGGAGATGCAGTCACGGCAAACCAGGGTCTTGATCAAGGAATCCGTCCGAGGGCAAGGCAAAGGCAGGGTCCAGAACAGTCCAGGTCCAAAACCAAACTGGTGTGGCACAGGCTGAGCTGGGCAGGCAGGGTCATACAGACGGTCGGCAACAGGGAGCGACTCACACGAGGAACCAGGAGAGACCACGCTGGCTTTCTGGCTACGAGAGAGCACAGACAATCTGGCAATGAGGGTTCAACACACTCCCTTAAGTCGTGACCACCACAGGTGTTTGTGATGAGTTGGAGGGCAGACACAAACTGGAAGGAGCCACGTCGACAGGAACAGAGGGAGGAACATGAGAGAGAGCGCTGCAAAGACTGTGACACTCAGCATCCTGGGATCCTGGGAAGTCAGCTGAACTGGCAGCATCAACTGGCAAGAACAAAACATCAATTTAAGTATTGAAATTTCACATAAAATATATAAAGTTTTTACTGTTGGGTTTTTACTTATTTGAACATCCAACGCCATGGTTGGATGGCGAACCAATGGTTAGCTTGATGCTATAAAAACATCACTTCTGGGGTTGGCCAGCCGGAGGGAACGGCGGTGATGCAACCAGGAAATACGCCGAAGGCTTGACCGTCCCGTGTGGTTACCGGGGAGGCGGGGTTTGGTTCGTCACTTCCTTCAAAGGATGCAGACCCTGAATACCCTGAAGACACAGCTGAGGTGTGTGCGGAAGACAGGTGGTTAGCAAACTGAGCTCAAGTTTAGCGCCCTTTCAAAGCAGAAGGAGGTAGGAGTCTTGTCAAGTATTCACAAAAGTGGGCGGGAGTCATCAGCAATACTGCCTTTATTATTTTATTACTGCGCATGCGTCAACATAGCCCTACGGTAAACACACAGGGACACAACAGGATACGGGAGTGAACGAAAACTCAATATATTATATCTCCCCTCCAAATAAAAAAGAAAGGCATGTAAAAAAAAAAAAATAAGAAGTGCATTGGTCACATTCTCGGCATAAATGTCCAGACCTCAAATAAAAATAGCCTTCACATTTATTTGGAGTCCACTGTAAAGAAAGTAAAAAAAAAAAAAAAGAAAACACCTGAAAAATGTTAGCGCCACTGTGATTTCTGTAACTTCTTTTGAAAAAAAATAATGATTTAGTAGAGCACAGTGACATTAACAATTTGATTTTCCATATGCTCTATAGAGTGGAAAAGAATGTCACTTTATAAGAATGAAGACAGATAAACGCAGTTGAAGTGCACTTAATCTAAGCTAGGAGATTAGAGAGACAGAACATGTTGCAGGCTAGTGGGTGACGTCATTGTTGATCGCAACAAGTGAACAAATGAATTGACCAGAAAGGATGTTTGTCTTGAAAGACAGGTCTGAAAGACAGGTGGCGCTGCCCGATGACAAGATGCAGACTGAGATCTGCGTTTGATTAGCACGGTCTTATTTCTCAGCGGTCGCTGCATGGAAGACTTGTTCGTGGTACAAGGCTTCCATCAGGTGGTTACAAGGAGCAACTACGCCAAATGCGCTTCTCCAAACCTCTCGAGAGAATCTTCATCCTCACGCGCCACTTTAAATCGCTGTTGAGTCATGAAGGACAGAAAAACAAAATAATAATAATAATAATAATAATAATAATAATAATAATAATAATAATAATAATAATAATAATAAAAAAACCAAAGACAAAGAAAAAGTATGAAACGCTCTGCTGTCAGGCATCAGGATTGTCCACACCAGGCTTCCTTAGATGGCGGATTTTCAATGGAGCGCATTATGAATAAACACTGGCAGTCCGATGAACTACCACCACTCTGCTGAAAGCACCCCCCCCTACACACACACACCTGCGCACTGACGTTTTCAGTCACTCTTCATGCCCAAAATACAATGGAATGGTGTTCATTACAACGCTCTGTCTTCTCACTCTCTGACTTTGAGATGACCGTCTAAACTTTGCTTCACATGTTTGTGTAAATACAAAAATGGTTTGTGTTAAATGTTTTCCTATGGGCCTAAAGTCTAACTTTACTCTTGAATGAATGAATTTCAGGATCTCAAAAGAACAGAAACAGCTGCAAGAATGAAGTGTGTTTATTGAAGCATAAACACGTTCTGACGGTCGGCCCAAAAGCCGGAACTTCAGTGGAAGCCACTTCACTTTTCTCTGACTTGATGTGCAGTTGTCATGGTAACTGTTGCCACTCGGCCATGAAGCTCCGTTTGAGAGGCTGTGGAAAGCAGGATGCAAGGTTGAAGTCAAATAAATATGTTTATCTCATTTTGGAATCAACACATTTTTTGTAGGTGCACCATTATTTGCGGTGTGAGTCTTTAGGATGGGTCAGAGGCGACAGATGTTCCAGATCCACAGCCAATGGAGCGCAAAGGGAAACCAGGACGTTGTTTAGCCTGAACTCTGTCCACCACCTTCACAATGATTTGTGACTTAATGATCTGCAGCTGCAAAAACAGGCAGGAATACAGCAGTGCAGAGGAGTCAGCATGATGTCTTCAGTGTGTATCTACAGTGTAGGAAGAAGTCAAGATCGGGAAGAAACAGGTGGGTCCAAACTGTTGACTGCTAGCGTGCATGTAAAGTCTTTGTTTAAGCTTCCGTTTCTAATATTTGCAGAGAATGGAGGAGCAACCTGCAGAGGATGTCATTGTCACTGTGAGGACTGTGGATCGGACGCTTCTCCTGTCCTGTTTGCAGGGGTTGCCTACTGCAAAAGTCAAGCCAATCGCTTTGTGGATCTGACCCGATGTGTGTGGTCACAACACAACTTTAAAGCTCAAACGTGTCAACTGCCCTCCACAGAGGTGGATTGAAGCGTTCCACGTTTTGATTCTCCACAGTTTAACACGAGTCGTAGCCGACCCGCCACCAGGAGTCGCATCCTGTTGCTCCGTCACCTGACACCACAGACCCATCACCCTCTGAACCAGGCGTGGGCAAACGGAGGTCCGGGGACCATATGCGGCCCGCTAAACTTTTTAATCCGGCCGATGAAGCCGATCTTGAAGAAATGATGATACTAATAGTCAGTCAGTCATCAAATCGCTGCATCTCCTCCGTGTTTGCAGTGTTTGCAGAGTCATTTCAATAAAGAGCTCAACACCCTGGTGGTTCTAGTTGGTTCTAAGGTGGTTCTGGGTAGTTCTAAGTGGTTCTTTGGTGGTTCTGGTTGGTTCTCCTATGACCCAGGTTTCATGTTTTCTCCATAATATCCCATGATAGATTGTTTCCTCCTATGAGGTGGTTCACCAAAACACTCAATTTTTCTGCTGCTGCTCCGCTACCCCCCCTCTGGCACACTGCAGAACCCACTGTAACCCCACCAGTCAACAGTTGACCCACCGCTGCTCTTCACCCTCTGCACGTTGCTGACCATGAGAAGGTGGAAGTGGATCATTGTTTTTCCTCCACCAATCTCTCTCTCTCTCTCTCCCACCTGCCAGTTCTGCTGTGAGGAGGAGAGTGTTTTTGGACCTCTCCAGCCACCATCCAGCCTCTGGCCTTCAGGAACAAACCCACAGAGATGAGAGTGAGACCAGGTAACCTGGTGGCATCTATCACCATGAGCACTGGAGCTGGGACCTTCACCTCAGCCACCACCACCAACAGATGATGTCATCACAGGGGGAGAATCAATGGTTTGATGAATCGAGAGCGCTTCACTGCAATCACTGCTGCAGTGTTCAAAGCATTTCTACAGAGGCTGGATGTAAATACTGTGTGTGACTGTGTTGGAAGGAAGGATGTGTTTCTACATTCTTCAGCATATGCTGACGCCTTCTAATCACTTGGTGAGGTGTCTCCGTCTGATGCTTGTGTGTGTGTGTGCAGTGTCATTGAAGGTGTCCTTCCTTTGTCACACTTCTTTGTGTCGGATGACAACAGCAAAGAGATGAAATAAACAGATAAATAGTCTGCAGTGAAGGTCCACCTGGTCCACTGTTTATGCTGCACCCAGGGTCACACTGGCCAGAGCCTCTCCCAGTGGCCTCTGGGTGAAGGTGGTTCCCGATCCCACCATGGAGGAGCCACCGGCTGCTCAGCTCACTGAATCACATCCCCACTGAGCCTCATGTCAGTTTGAACCAATGGAAATGCTGCTGCCACTGTTCCCCTCACTGCTGTGACAATAGAATAGTTGATGCCACCAGTCGTCCAATTCCACATGGGCACGTGTCAATGTGAAAAAAGTGTTTCCATGACCCTTTTTTGAGAGTTTTTTCCAAGTGGAGCTGTTTCCATCACTGGTTTTTATTGCCATATTGAGGTTTGGAGCAATTCTAGGGGGTGATGCACACACAGCTGGTGTCTCTTCTTGCTTGCAATGCATTTAGGTTGTCTCTTCAGGTCTGGCACTCATGCAACAGTTTCAGATCAGGGCCTCCAAACTTCAAAGTTCAGTGAGTCAAAATGAGCTGCATCCATTGGTACAATGGCGAGTCATGCCAGGTTGACGTGAACTGTGTGTTGCTAATGTGACAGTGGTAGCAGTGATCATAGTGTTAACGTGCCTTTATCTTCACAATAAGGGAAAGCTGGTGCAACATACATACATTAAATGACTTAAATGGAGCTGAAGAGAGGGAGTTGGAGGTGTTAGAGGGTGAAAGTGAAGCTCAGGTGAGCCAAGTGAATCTATTATAATGCAAGTGAATCTTACAGCAACAAATTCACGTTTATCCGACCTTGACCTTGACCTTGACCTTGGTCAATCAAGCGTGATCCTGACCAGCCAAGGACAGAACAACTGAAGGTTATGTGACACATAAATGATATGAAAGTTACAAAACGAGCGTGAACCTTCCCATCTTGGTGATGACTTGGGGACAACAAAGAGATTTGAATTGACCTGACTTGAACTGACTTGAACTGAATTGAACTGTGTGTCTTTGACTCAAGACTGAGCTGCACTGTGTTCACTGGCACTCAATAAGACGGGAAATGCTGCTTGTTGTTTGACATCACACCCGTGACGAGGCAGTTGACAGCGGCACTATGGAATTTATATGGAGTGTTTCCTCTCGCTCACTGGGTTGAACTGTAGTTGCTGAATGTGGAACAAGAGTTTAAATTTAAATTTAAAGCAGTGGCAAATTGAAATTCAAATATCAGATTCCTCTCTCTCTTTATTCTTTGTTCAGGGTTTATTCTGCTGCACTTTCTTGCAAACATTTTTCTAATGTATAATTAGCTGTACAAGTAATTACAATAGCCTTCTATCACTAAAAGCTCATTTTAAATCTCAATTAATAGACTTACTGTCATTTAAGAAAATTGTCCTGCTGAAGAGATCACTGGAAAAACAAGCTGAGTTAATATTATATTGCTACAGATTAAGATCTACCAGTGATGTGCAAATACAATGTGCATTTTTGCATAAATTCAAGTTAAATGTAAAAATCCATCTTTTTTTAAAAAAAAAAAAAAAAATGGACATTTGTCAGTATAATTAGATGAGTATTTGTGTTGCCTTCATGACATATAGCTCACAAATGATGCAGAGGGGAAAAATACTTTCAATGAAATCTTTTGAGTTGAGATTTATTTTCAAATGTTGATATTTTTAATGGTCTGTAGTTCACTTATTTTTTTTATAGTCCATCCATGCCTCCATTTCCTGCCACATCATCCGCAATGAAAAAAAGTGACTGTGTCCATTTTAAACCAATACCCACTCATTTGACAACATTGTACACACGAGCAACTCTAAACTTTAATGAATGTCCATCACTCCAAAGGTTTATTCAGTCCGCACACAAACTAAATAAGAAAAAGCAACAATATTGATAAACACATTTTGCATCAATTTGCCTGTTTGTGTGGCAACAACGCAAGAAACAAGAAGAAGTCACTGCTCAGATGGAAACAATACTTGTGTTCATTAAATACAGCAAAGCGAGCACCGGTCGTATTAGCAAAGAGCAGAAGATGCATCCAGTGGCCTTCATGACAGGAGAGTAATGAGCACCATTCTTCAAGCAAAGCCAAGGTCGGATGAAGGGCACAGAAGTCTTGCGGCGGCAGGGTCTACTTGAAGGAGGCGCGGACCAGGCGGCCCTTGAGCGGCTGAGGAGGACGGTAGTTGTCCATCATGTTGCATGGATCTTCTCCTTCTCCGGAGAAGAGCAGGCTGCGGAACGTGGCCATCTAGTGAGCAAGAAGAAGGGAAGGGAAAATGAGTGAATGAATAATAAAGGGATAATGAGTCAATTTCCCCCAAGGTGGGATTAATAAAGGCGTTCTATTCTATTTCTGTTCTTAGTGCATTCGTTTTCAGCCTCTCCAGAGCCATGCTTGTAGACAGGGAGCTTGTGTGTCATCCATCACGTGGCCTCTTGTGAAGTTAACTCAGTGAGGGTGTGATGACGCAGCAGACAGATGCAGTGCATGATGTCCAATGGAGAGCGGAGATAAGCGGCGTAATCAGAGCGCGGCAGGCAGGCGCTGGGGCCCGCAGACACACCCTGCACCCTGCAGCACTGAGTGACCCTGCTGGGTCCAAGTCTTCACAGCAGCAGCTTCACAAGCTCCTCCCTGCTCCACAAAGCAGCAGCAGCAGCACTCTGAGTCATGTTTCTACTGTACACGCCCAGCGCGAGGCCAATGTGCAAATAAAGCTTGTGGCTCTTTCTTTGGTGCTGAGGGAGGGACGGTGGAGTCGAGGAGAACCTCAAGTCAGGACGTCCCAGTGATGGTTGGATGGAAAAAGAAGAAGAAAAGCAGTGTTTGACTACAGCCAGTATTGTTCCTGAGAGAGGAGGTGGTGACTTCAACGCCACCATCCAGCAGCTCAGATTTGACCCCAGTGAGATTTGACCCCAGTGCTTTAGGATGCCAGTGGGACAGCCTGGAGGAGCAACCGCTGCGTCAACTGGCTCCACGTTTGCCAGGGGAGAGAAAAAATGACCAAAGCTTTGATGTGACGTCGTAGACAAGCCAACATCGTTCTGATTGGTCGGTCGTCCAGCCGGTCGCCTTTTCGCCTCCGCAAAATTCAACACGAGAGCGAAAAAATAACAACTCTTGGCTCTGCGGAGATTCACTGGCGGTGTGTCAGGACCTTCAAGACCTGAGGGACCTCTCCTCCTTTCTACATTGTAGATACGTATTGAAGACATGAAACATAGGAGCAATATATATATATATATATATATGTATATATTGAAAAATATGTAGCAAAGAAAACATGGTTAAATAACTCCAAGTGTTTGATATGAATGCTGGCCATTTTGAAGAAATTCAAATATGAAATGTTTTAGCGTTACTGTATGTCACTTTGCAGTTGACGACGTAACATCACATGTGTTTCATTCATTCCTTGTTTTGATCCTTGAAGTGAGAATCTATGTAGATATCCATTACAATGAAAGGAAAATGTCCCCAGACTGTTGACTGGTGGTGTTTTTGTCTTCTGAGAAGTTCAAGTTTCAGCACAATCAGAATTTCACTGTCAAAAACGGAATATTTGGAAGGTTGTGATGGTGATTTGTGCGTTCAACCGGGTGCAAGCGTGAGGAGTGCGCACGCAACAAATTCTTGTCGTCACTGAAATCCAAAGACAACATCATATTACTGTGTAATAACTATGTGGTATAGTCGGGTTCTCCTGGTACCAGAGGGTCCTGGTCACACCTCTCTGCCCCTCTGGTGCTGCTGTGCAGAAGATGCTTGTGGCCAAGCAGGTTGAGTGATGTGTGACTTCAGTACCTGAGCAGGGCTGACACTGATTGGTTCCTTCAACACGATCCAGGTGACGCTCTCCAACAGCGGCGGCGTGGTGAGGGAGCCGTCGTAGGTCCAGTAATCCAGCGAGTTGGGCAGGAGAGTCTTGGGGTGGAAGTTGGAGAAGTTGGCCTGCTTCCCCTGCGCACACAGACACACAAACACACAACACACGAGTTGAGCAAAGCAGTTCGCCGCCTGCGGCTGGTCGCCGGAGGACTTGGCGCTCGGCTCTACCTTGGTCTTGATGCTACTCAGAGCGTCCAGGACTTTCTGGACCCTGGGGTTGGCTGGACCAATCTGGAGGACATCACAGGGAAACACACAGAAGCACAACACAGGATTGGACTCTGAAATCAAGTCAAGTTCATATCTCACTTTTTCTGCCAATACAGAGCGAGTGTGACTTTCACTCGGTAGGAGTCGCTGATCAGTCACCTTCAGGAAGACTCCGACCACGGCCAGACCGTCAGACTCTCCAGCTGCGTCTTTAAAACTGGGGTACCTTGTATTCCAGTGCACCAGGTGGAGCTGTGGAGTAATAATAATAATCACCAGCATTATCTCATCATCTCTCTCTCTCTCTCAGCCATCAGACTGTTCAACAGTGACCTGTTCACACTGACACTGTTCACGCCTGCGTTTCTATTGCTGCTGTAACAACATGAATTTCCCCACTTGGTGGATCAATAAAGTTTTATTCTGTTCCATTCTCTCTCTCTCTTTATATATACTTATATTTCTATATTCACCACCAGTGAAAAGTTTGGACTCAGCCAATGTGTGGAATGTCTTTTCCTTCATTCTCATGACTGTTGACACCGCAGTTTGACTCTGAAGGCATCAAAACAACGTATGAACACACACGGAATCATGGAGGAAACAATGACAGAGTCAAATAACTCAAACACCTTTTATATTGAAATTCTTCCACGTAGCCACCTTTCATAAAAACCATGTTTAGAGTTATTGGAGGTGTTTTTCTTTACTGCATGATTCCATATATCTTGCTGATATATTTGATGTCTTCAGTGTCTATCTGCAGTGGACTGCTAGTGTGTGTGTGTGTGTGTGTTGACAGTGATTACTGTCCTGTAATGACCAATAACAGCTAACAGTGATGGTGATGGTGAAGTGGTGTGTGTGTGTGTGTGTGTGTGTGTGTGTGTGTGTGTGTGTGTGTGTGTCCGTCAGTACCTCACAGGGGAACTGGATGCCGTTGACGGTGTGCTCAGAGCCTCTCTCATCACTGGCTCCCCAGTGGAAGTGGAACTGCTTCAGACGGTAGGTTCCAATGATGGGACCTCCGGTCAAGGCTGCTCGTCGTCGTCATGTCGAGAGAACATCCATCAATGACAAGAAAAACCACCATAGAACTTTAATCTGTTCCATCTGCAAGACGTTGTTCCATGCAAGGACCTTTGATCTTAAGCTCGCCTGTGAGAAATTGTTCCACAAGCATGACGACGTTGTAAAGATGGGAGCGCACGTTCTTATTGTGTTTCTAAGCGAATGCTTAAATTAGTGGCAACATATCTTAAAATCTGTCATTCCATTCTGGAGCTGCAAAAGCAAATCATGGTCTGAAAAAATCCTTGAGTTCAGGAGCAAGTGAATGATGCCCTGTTTGCTTTGAGATGAGCCTCAAAACTCATTGTTTGGCTTCATATAATCAATGAATACTGATTGATAATGTATTGAGATGGATTGATGTATTGATGATAATACATCACTGGATGCTGTTTTTCTGATGGGGGTTGGGGGGTGGGCTGAGTGGAGGTTGACGAGGGAGTGACAGTGCAGCAGATGTCCTTCTCACCTCCTGATAGCGTTCACACTTATCACAGCTCCCAGGCACATTCATGCACCACTATCATCTGTATCTACTGTACAGAGAGGGTGGAGCCAAACGCATGGCCGGCCGATAAAGTTGCTCGTCAGAGCTTTAACACAATATTTTATATATTTCTTTGGACTTTTCTTTGGCTTGCATTAACTCAGATGAGTTTTTTTTTTTTTTTTTTTTTAAACATGCTGTACGTACAGCATACATATGAAAACAACAACAACAACAACAACATGACTGCTAATACTACTACTACTACTACTACTACTACTACTACTACTACTAATAATAATAATGGTAATAATAATAATATTTTCTCACTGGAGCTGTCAGTTTCATCCACAAAGTCGACTTGGAAGGAGTGTCCATTGTTGAGGATGCCGGCGGTGTTGGCGGGGTCGTAGTTCAGCTTGAGGGGCTTGAGGGAGGAGTCGAACAGCGCCTCCTTGGGGATGATGTCGATGGGAGACTGTCTGGGGCCGTTGGCCACAGGATAACTGTCTGCCCACCTGTCAGGTCCTGCAAAATGCATGTGTTTTTCAGTTGTTGTAATGCATTTGTTACTAGAAAGTGGTGGTATGTTGGTAAAGAATATCTCTGCTGAGTCTGTCGTGGCAGCGAGCAAAAGAGCAAAATTAAACAAATAAAATGTGAGGGATTGAATTTGTTTGTTTCAAAGCACAGAAACCATTCAGGATGGTTTAAAATCAACCGGTCTTTCTTTGACCCAGCAGGCAGAACAGGCAGTAAATGCTTATTTAGCCTCTGCCTAAATAAAGCTTAATGCCTCGCCTGCATACAAATAATTATAATAATAATAATAGTTTTTTTTATTTTTTTTATTTCAATTGCACTTTATCTCGTTTTATTTTATTTATTTATTTATTCTTAACTTTTACCTGTGTATGCTGCTACTTCAGAGATGTTGCCAAACGGAATTTCATTGTATTCACTACAAATGACAATAAAGCTTCTTAATAATAATAATAATAATAATAATAATAATAATAATAATAATAATAATAATACATATTATGTTATTGTATTATGTTATTGATGACATAATACATGTCATCAAAAACATTGAAACAAGCAAAATATAAATTCAAACAATAATGTAAAAGAAAAAAACTTTACTTTGTTCCTGCGTATCCCTCAAAGATATTTTAACAGACCAATGTATTTAGAAACCATGTGAACACATCTTGTGGTTCCATAACTTCACCCCTATCACAGACACACACCTTTTAAGACCTCCAACGGCTCTTTGTACAGTAAACATAAAACCCACTGGGCCAATCGAAACATCTTCAAGTTGTCAAGCCCACTCGCCCCAACTGAACCCTCTTGAAGGTGAGCTGGGTGACTGAGAACCTTCACAAGCAAACTTCTTCTTAATGAATAATTTGATGAAGCTCCAGCTGGAGAGAAGCTCACCGTTATTCGGTCCGTATCCCCATCCATGAGCCATCGCTGCTGACACCAAGACACGCTGAGACTGCGGAGGTACTGAGTGGTACTGAGTGATACTGGGTGATACTGGGTGATAATGCGCGTCTGGCCGCCGCCGCCGCCGCCGCCGCCTTTATATAGTCAGCCAAGGTGAGAGTCCGCGCGCTGCAGCCACGCCGAGATGAGGCGCTCTCATACACGATCTCTGTAATCCCCGTCTGTTTGGCCCCATCATGCCGACTGCTCTTCAATTAAGACCCAATCATCTTCCATCCGCAGGAGAAATGACGTCAAACTACCGCCTCCACAACCTGCAGCCGCACTTCCAACAGTGGGAGCCAGCGGTGTAGTTGGAGTTTATTCTCTGATTGCCATCCGTTCGTCCATCAGCAGCAGCTGCTTCAAAACATCACAAAACCAGAGGCATCATCATCATCATCATCATCATCATCATCATCATCATCATCATCAGGCTCAGCCGATGAATGAAATATCCAGCATCCACGTCAAAGACTGATGACGTCATTGTCTAAATGTAAATTTATTGTTTTTTTTTTAGCGGCTTTGCGGTCATTCGGAACCTTTTCACGCGGTTATGCGGCGCATAGCTGCGTATCACGCATAGAGACTCCACCACTGGCCAGTGAAGGTACTGCTGCGGTGTCTTTAACCCAGAGTGTTTTTGAATGGAACCTCCTCAGCCTGACGTGGTGGTTGAGAAGCTCACACTGTAAAAAAAAAAAAAAAAAAAAAAGTCAATTACTGGCTACCAGCTGCATCACTGTCACAGTCATTTCACTGTCAATATTTCGCAGTAAATTATATTAAACTCCAACTATGTACTGTAATTTAACAGCTTTCATGGCACAAAAGAGCAGCACGCAGTTGTTACTTACAGCACTTAACTGTAAAGAAAAAAAGGACAATACAGTCATTGCCTGATTGCTTGCACTGTTTACAGTCATTTATTGTGTTAACACAGAAGTGGCTCTATTGCGTTCTCCAAAGAAATCTGAATACAATATCTGACTATAATACAGTGAACCACTGTGAACACCTGCGAACATGGAGCAGGCAGTGCAGGATGTCAGTAGTGTGTGTGTGTGTGTGTGTGTGTGTGTGTGTGTGTGTGTGTGTGTGTGTGTGTGTGTGTGTGTGTGTGTGTGTAAGTTCTTATCTAAGTTATCCTGCAGGCTGTGTTATTGTGGAGGAACTTGACAAACAACTTCAGTTGAGTTTTTTCCAGTGACTGCTGGGACACTGAGTCAGTGTTTCTAACATTCCTCAAAAGCTTCAGTTCAAACCAATTCCACTCTTGCCATGATGTGCACAGCGCAGAAGGAGCGTGTTTTTGTTGCCAACACAAGGTCCAGTCCATTGTTGTGGGTTTTTGTCTTGTCTTGATTCTTGTAAACCCAAAATAAAACCAAGTTTATGTCCAAAAAGTTTCCAGCTTCCGGTTGTCCCAGTTGTGGCGCTCTGCCACTTCCTTGGCTCCTCCCTCGTCCTCTCACCTTTATGCCCCAATATGTGCATGAGTTTTTATGAACTGCTGCCACCTTGTGTCGAAATTGATAATGAACGCAAAGTCTAAACTTTGTGTCTTTTTATTTGCCCTTAATTTAAAAACATCCTTCCATCCATTTTCCATACCCGCTTAGTCCCGAGGTCAGGGTCCTGGGGGTCTGCTGGAGTCTCTCCCAGCTGTCTCAGGGTGAAGGCAGGGGGACACCCTGGACAAGTGGCCAGTTCATCGCAGGGCCACATAGAGACACACAACCATTCACACTCACATGCACACCTATTTACAATTTAGAGTCTTCAGTTGACCTCACATGCATGTTTCTGGAGTGTGGGAGGAAGCCGGAGAACCCGGAGAGAACCCACGCAGACACAGGGGGAACCCGGAGAGAACCCACGCAGACACAGGGAGAACATGCAAACTCCACACAGGAAGGTCCCAGGTCCGGGCCGCGGAATCGAACCCACGACCTTCTTGCTGTGAGGCGATTTAAAAACATTGTTTAATTAATTAAACAATGTTTTGACTTGGACGGTGTTTTATTGTCTGTCTTTTCCCCCTGTGATGTTCTGCCCTTCAGTCACACATCTTCATTGATTGCATTTTTTTTAATTTTTTTTTTAGAAAACAATCAATAACCTAATTCTGTTTTCAGTTGCTTTTACATGTCTTCAAATCCTATTTTGCTGCTTGTTGTTTTGATGGGGCCTGTAAAAGTGACAGCACTGCTTGTCATTCTTTAACAGGGGACAAACTGGCAGGATTATTTCATCACAGTTTGCTTCTTGGCGTTTTCCACCTGATCTCTCTTTAATGTCAGCTTGTATGTCTGTGACCATGCAATTCTATTCCGGGTGAGTTAATGGTTGTTTTCTCACTGAACCTTCCTGATGGCGCTTCAACGAGTGTTGTCGCTATAAATGCAGAAGCAGACATTGACACCAGCTGGGCAACACACATTCATTGCTGCCATCTAGAGGACTAACCAGGCATTTAACACAGCAGGTGTCCTCTGGTCACTGTTGAGTGTCATTTATTTCTGTGTGCAACTCTTTAGACCACAGGTGGGCCTGGTGGACCACGGTGGCTTCTAAAGTTTGACAGAGGGGTTTATAAATATGTATGAGGGACACGAAGAAAACATCATGGAGTTCATTTGAAGAGCAAGCAAAGCAAAGTTGCAGCAAAATCAGCGTCTGTGAAGCCCCACTGGTGTTCAGCTCTTTATTGAAATGACTCTGAAGAAGACGTGGGTCGCCGCAGTGACCTCCTCCTCCAAGACATCGGCCTTCCTGCCCGTGTTGAAGATGTGATGTGCGGATCTCTCGACCATCTTCATTCAGCCTGGTGGGAAACCGCTTCTCCTGCCGCCAGATGAACGCCAGCCCTGGCGGCAGATTATAAATAATGGTTCTGGTTGTCGAGCGATTTGGTTTGTCCAGACCCACTTGGTGCGCTACCATGATCTCCAGGCTCTGAGTCTTTCAGTTTGGGAAGCCAATTTGGTAGAGCTCGAGACGAACACTGTCACCCTCTGCTTCTTCTGGGCCTCCTCGTATCCCCATGTGACAGTGGAGGTTTCCGGTCACTATGCCTCCAATTACCTATTACCTGGGAAGCTCTAGGGTTCGAAGCCCGTCTGGACCCTCTGCGCCTTGCCACACATACATTGTTTCAATGGCTTCAAGGTCAGCCAGCGTCAGTCGGGTAAGCGCTTGCTATTTTTTCCCTCTGTGTCTGTACATTGTGTGAGAGCTGAAGTGGGGAATCTTGGGGAAAGCTAGAAACTACTGTGTGTGAGCACCACCGCTGCAAACAGAACTGTGCATCATTCACACAGCCGTAGTTGCAAAAGAAGAAAAAACAAAACAAAAACTAAAGAGGTTCCATGATGGAGCTGCAGTCTCCATCCAGCATCCAGTGGGAATCCACCCTGGAGGAGCTGTCCAAGCAAATCACACAAAGGTGTTTGTCGTGTGAAGCCCAGCGTGATGCATTTACCGTCCGCAGTCTCCAGCCTGTTCTCCTATTCTGTTGCTGTCTCGTGAGTGGTTGAGTGGCTCCGCGTCCATCCAGAACCAGAACCACTCTCGTTCATTCAACACAGGAAGCAAGTGTGATCAATGATCAACAAGATTCCCCCAAACACTTCACACCTCTGATCGGGTTAGGATGACAAAGGCAGGAATGGAGGGGGGAGTGTACACACACCTAGGTAGGTAGGTAGGTAGGTATACAGTATGTGTCCATATATATGTATATCTATCTATCTACCTACCTATCTATCTATCTATCTATCTATCTATATATATATAGACTAAATTGCCTGTTATGAACCCCCCCCCCTCCATGGACGATCAACATCTTTACGGTCATTTGCATCGATGTAGATGTCTGTACTGCAGCTACACTGGGCTGCACTGCCATACATTCGGTGCCGTCCGTTCTCCAGGAAGAAGATGTGTTTATATTTTCAGGGAATTCAGTTTAAATGCGAAGCAACTTTTCTTGAGGACCTCCTCCTCCTCAGCGTCTCTCGCCGCAAATGGATCATCGGGCTTTGCGCCACTTGATGATGATGATGATGATGATGATGGTGATGGTGATGCCCCCGCATTCACACACACACACACACACACACACACACACACACACACACACACACACACACACACACACACACACACACACACACATTCCCCCAGTGAGTGCCGTGTGATCGGCTCGCTCGCTCGCTTGGAGAAGCAGCGGCCGTGCTTTGGATGTAGCTGCTGGCGCTGTGCAGCGATGGAGTGAAGAACCTCTGCAGGTAAACACCTCGCGAGACCCGCATCGAATGACAGCGTTGCACCTTCTGCCGCTGCCGCCGCTGCCGCCGCTGCTGCTGCTGCTGCTGGTTGGCGCCTCCGGCTCGCAGCGGATCAGGGAATCCGATAGACGTGACGACCACGGCGTTCTATCGACCGCTGCTGTAGGAAGAGCGCCGCTGCGGGGAGGATGAGGCGCGAGGGAGAGGAGGTGCTGCGATGTTTACCGGCGTTTACCACCATCGCGGAAGGAATAATAGCAACGCACGAGCGTTGCTATTATTCCTCGCGTGGGAGAGAGATTCGCGCTCGGGGCGGGGGGAGAGACGGGGAGACGGGGACGGAGAAATCTCAGATGATGTGCGGATGTGCTGCTTAGCACCACATCTGGACAGCCTGTCATGTACCTACAGTCCCCCCCCCCCCCCCCCCCCACTAACATGGCGAAGGATCCCCGACATGCAGCCGGTCGCTGCGGGCGAGAGGAGCCGCGCGCTCGGCGCTAATTTTTTAGGAGCGATTTAAACTTTGCGCTTCCATCGACGCCTAACAGGTCGCCGGGCTTCCTGGAAGCATTGCGGGCTGTGTGACTGACGAGGCTTCGCGTTTGGTGATCATCCGCACCGTCGAGCCGTTGAACGCTGCACGTCTACGTGTGTTACGACACGGTGGAGGTCCCCCCCCCCACCCCACGGTAGGTTCGGAATAACTTTCAGTTCACATTGTCAACAGCCACCGATTTATGCCTTCACAGCGATACGTTATTTATTTATTTATTTATTTATTTATTTATTTAATACGCCGAATTCGCCGGAACACCCCGCCGGTGTTGCGTTCAGGTTGTGTGGCAATTCCCCGCTGCTGGTGTGTGAACTGAGGGATGCGGTCGGTGGTTTCTCTGTTCTTGCTTTGCTTGAGGAAAGCGACTCGCTATTATTTGCTGTTTTCTTGTCTCTTTGCTTCTGCATCGCCCCCCCTCCGCCCCCTTCAGCCCTCACATTGCGATATACGAGGCTCGTATGATGTCAGAAGCGCTTTGTGTCGCAGTCATTCGCACTCACTCCCTCTTCCGCCTCACTGAGAAGTTGCGAGCCCGGAGAAGTCCTCCTCCATCGCCGCCGCCGTCACTTGTCGCCTGCGGCCAGAAGGATGAGAGGAGGAGGAGGACGAGGAGAGGGAGGAGGAGGAGGAGGGAGGAGGAGGAGGAGGACAGCCAGTGCTGATTCCAGAAGACTGACTGGTAGAGGAGGGCCAGTTAGCAGCGTGGGCAGCGAGGAGCTTCTTTAATGCCACTTATAGAGAGAGCAGTGTTGTGGGCACCAACCCAGACCGAGACCTTATCAGGACCAGAGAGCGTCGAGATGGAGACCAGACCAGGACTGAATGTATCAGAGGGAAAATAACAAAAAAACAGAACAAAATGACCAGAATCTTTTTTAAATTCCGGGTTGCTTCTAAATGGAGCAGCAGCATCTCTTCTCAGGAATAAGGATAAGGATAAGCGAATAAGGATAAGCGTCTTTGAATCATTTTCTTCAACATTTTGCTGCTTTGCCAAATATTTTTGAACCATTTAAAAAAAAAAAAGTTTCATATAATTAAAAATAAATAAATAAATAAATCAATGAACCAGGAATAAGGGGGCAGGGTGTCACTCTGGGTGTCACCAACAGAGCGTAAAACAGCAGCAGCTGGATTCTTTTCTGTTATTATGGTGTTATTACAGTGTTGGCTGAGCCTCCACTGGTCTGGATCAACAATCCCCAGTCTGCCCAGTCCGACACCGAGGCCAGACCCGACCCAGTATAAATGCCTCAGAGTCCGAGACCAGACCCAGACCCTTAAAAGTGTTCTGGAGACCAGGACCAACCTCCAGGACTGCAACACTAAAAGAGAGAAATGTGAATCTGTACCAAAGAGGGTTTGGGCCACAACAAGAAGAAAAATATTACAGGAAGGAGCTTTCTTCTAAGTTTCCATTTCAAGTTGATGTGGAAATTTCGCGAATAAAGTCAAAATTTTCTGATATTTCGCCACCTGCCGAAGAGGATAAGGGCCACAAGAAGAAAAAATAAACTATTAAGATATTACTTTTTTTTCCAAGTTTCACGAAACTTGGAAAAAAAATTCTACATTATTCACAAAATTTTGTATTTTTTTTAACATTGACTTTTTTCCACGAAATTTCAACTTAAAACTCGAAATGGAAACTTTAAAAAAATCTTTTTCTTGTGTTCCTAATCCTGTTTCATAACTCTGCAATGCACTCCTTAGTCTGCCCGAGTGATCTTTTCCCCCCAGGGTCTGTTTAAGCAGGCAGCCACATGGTGGCGCAGTGGTTAGCGCTACATGGATTCCCCGTTGTTTGGCCAGAGGAGCAGTCTTAGTCTTAGTCTTAGTTTTAGTTAAACCAAGCCAAGAAGGAGGGTCTCCAGGTGACCTCCCAAGAGAGAACGAAGATCCTGACACCAGACTGAGTTTATATGGGATGAACTCCTCTCTGATTGGCTCTCGTTTGTTTGGAGGGAGGGGTTGTGGTTGAGACTGAACCCCCTGGTTGGCTTCTTCTGGACCCCCGTTATGATTTGGGCCAATACGCAGTTGATGCCCTGAGAGTGCGATAGATAAAGAAAAGGAGGGAGGGAACCTGGGACCTCACTGTGTGGAGTTTGCAGGTTCTCCCAGCGTCTCCCCATGTTCTCCTCGTTCTCCATGGTCTCCATGTCTCTGCTGGGTTCTCTCCAGGCTCTCCAGCTTCCTCCCACACTCCAAAAACATGCATGTGAGGTGAATTGGAAGCTCTAGATTGTCCGTAAGTGTGTGAGTGTGAATGCTTGTGTGTCTCTATGTGGCCCTAATAAAGTGTCCACTGGTCCAGGGTGTCACCCTGCCTTCACCCAGTGACAGCTGGGAGAGGCTCCAGCAGACCCCCAGGACCCTGAGCTCAGGCAGAAGCAGCTATTGAAGATGGATGGACTGATGCTTAAGCAGTTTTAAGCAGTGGTGTAGTCGAGTTTATTTGCGATACATTATTCTGACCGCCTGGTCTCCCTCCCAGCTGCTTCAAAACAACACAAGACAAGAAGCACCACCACCATCATCAGGCTCAGTCATGCATCAAGTACAATGCATCCACACAGCAGTGAGATCATGAAAGACGGATTATGTAATTGTCTAAATGTAAAATGTACTGTAAGCAACGCAAGATATGAACAGTCATTTCCAGCTGCACTTGAATTCACTGACCAACAGCAGTCACAAGACAAATGTGTTAAAACAGAGAAATAAAAACTATTAACACACACACACACACACACACACACACACACTCTCACACACACACATACATATCTTGGTACTTAGGATACATTTTTTGCTTGTTGTGCAGTCATTCAGAACAGTTTCTGGCGGTCATACGACGTACAGCTGCGTACCACGTAGCGAGACCACACCACCGGTTTGAAGCATTTTAACATCCTTGCAGTCCATACACTGTTGTGCACTATGGTATGAATAAAGCCGCGTTGTCAAAATGGCTTCACACACAAAGCTGTGTTATTTACTGGTAGGCGGTTTTGGCTAGCCAGCGCGGGCTGATTGCTTTGAAATGTTTCATAATGTTTCAAAACCATGGTGGTTGGTCAGCCTGGAGAGACCTGGCCATCAGCACTGTGGTGGATGAAGATCACACCTGAGTTCTCCTGGAGATCAAGAAAGTATCTATCTATCTATCTATCTATCTATCTATCTATAGCTGACTGTCATTAAGATGTTGGGATTGTCAACTGGTTTCCCAACTGTTGGGTCGCGGACCAAAAGTGGGTCATGGAGCTGTTTTGACAGGGCTTTATGGGGCAATACACCCCACCCCCCTTTTCCTACACAGGGCCTTGGTTGCCAGAGTGTTGGTTGCTGGCAGACAACACTAGT
Organism: Nelusetta ayraudi; assembly: GCF_046127955.1. Lineage (NCBI taxonomy): Eukaryota > Metazoa > Chordata > Actinopteri > Tetraodontiformes > Monacanthidae > Nelusetta > Nelusetta ayraudi. The sequence continues at coordinate 747,914 of NW_027466239.1, forward strand.
TTGTCCATTAGCAGACTAGCTTAGCGCTCAGCAGCCTCAGGCGAGTTTTTGACGTTTTGTCAATGATTGTTTTGATGGTGCTGCTCATCGCTCCCTCAGTAGATGGACAAATTTCACATCCTTTGAGGTGTGACAGTCACTGGGACTTTATCTTTAACTTTGACTTCTTCTCACAGTGATGGTCATGCATCTATGTGGAGGCTCAGCGAAGGTTAAGATGTTGACCGGCAGGCAAGCGTGTGCCAAGATAACTGACCAGTGTTTTCCACACACACTAGCTGAGTTCCATCACCCTAGAACTGCTCTAAACCTAAATATGGCCATAAAAACTGGTGATGGAAAAACCTCTCAAATATGGCTCAAAGGTCTTGACGCTCTCACGATGTGGTTTTTCACACAGATCCATATAGAAGAACATCGCTAAAGTCTCATTGGAAACACTTTTTTTGCGTGACGTACGGGGTCACGTGACCATTTGACTGACCAGTGAAAATGGTGCGTTATGATTGGACGGAGGAGGAGACGGAATATATAGATATTTTTTTTTACAAGAAATCAAAAAGAAAAATAGAACAACCGTTCTGGACAGCAAAGAAACGTTAACAAACAAAAGCCATCGTAATCTTGGTCAAATCTTGTACCGCAAATTCCCACCATTCAATGGGAACACCTGCAAATCACAGTCAATGCTCGTCGTCATTGAATAAAACCAAGTACATGAATGCATTCGTGTACTGCTGCGATTAATCCAAGTTCAAGTTGAAGCGATGGAAGCAAGTTGCCGATTGAAAACATGAAGAGGAGACTATTTCAGTTTTATTTTGATTTCTTTTGGTGCTTTCAAGAGAGTGTATTGATGTATCAGTTGCAAGGACTCAACGTGATTCCAATGTTCGTTTCTCTTTGTATGTTCACAGCTTTTCACAGCTCATTATTTTGCTGTGCTTCCTCAGTAACACGTGTGGAGACACTGAGTGCTTTGCGATGAGCAGTTTCCCCCCCCCCCTCTTGTCACTCATTCACTGTTACAGCTACTCATTGCGTGATACATATTTCCATTACTTCTGGTTCTGAAGCACCCTTGTGTACCATTGAAGAAGGAATGGCTGTCTCTGTCTTCTATTGGTATATCCCAGGTTTGCAAAAACCAATTTGCCTCAAAGGACTTTACGTTCTCTACTGATGCAACACCGTCTCCCTTTAGGACCCCCTAGCCGGGTGAGGAAAAAGTACTAAAAAAGAACCTGTATAGGGGAAAAGAGGAAACCTCAGCGAGAACCACAGTGCCACATGCAGTGGATGTCACATATAATTCAGCACCACAGAAAGACAGAGACGAGTGCCACCGACAATGAAGAAAGTGAGTCACTCAAAGAGTCCATATGTCCAAAGACCCGTATCTCCAGACATATGCGAGTCTGAGAGGAGGAGCCTGATCAGGAAGAGCCAATCAGTGTCATCACGGTGGAGACACGGCAGCCAGATGCTCATGGTGAGGCTCCAGCTCCTCTGGATAACAGGTAGCACCATATTACAGGTGAGGCCCAGGGACGAGATGATGGCATGACTTCAACTCCATTGAGTGGCTGGCAAGTACCGCGCTACACCCACGCTGTCTGGAAGCTGGGAACAACAAGAGAGCATCTAGGCTGCGGGGACAGAAGCATCAATGTCCAGGTAGGAGACAGGAGGAGAGAGAACATCATGGCAGGTCCCTCAGGGGTCCGGCCCTGCAGGAACAGACCATGGACCAGCTGGCGCTGGACCAGCTATCAGCTTTATCAAAACAGAAGGCTTTAAGTTAGTGTTGCGCATATCAATATTTTGATTGACATATCGATCACGAATCAGAGTAAAATTCTGTATTGATCCTTTTAAGAATATATATATATATATATATGTATATATATATATATATATATGTATATATATATATATATATATATATACATATATATATTTGACCCCAGCTGCGGCGACTTACCTCCGACTGCTGTACAGCACCACTGCGGCTGCCAGTGTGCACGCTCGGCAGCCGCCACCAGTGCACGACGTTGCTCAAATGCACGCAGCACACAGCAGAGAGATGCTGCTGCAGAGTCGCTGGTGAAGAAAAAGAAGCAGAGTGATGTTTGCTCCTACTTTTCACCACTTGATAAAAAACAGTGCACGGTGTGATTTATGCAACCAGAGAGTGACGCACAGGAGCAACTCCAGCGTCTGGTGATTTTTAACTTTTTATGTATTGAAAAAAACACAAAAACAAACAATGCAAACAGTGTATTGATATTGATATCATCGCAATATCAACCCCAAAAATATTGATTATCGTATTGAAATTGAAAAATATGTTATGGCCCATCACTACTTTCAGTCTGGAATCAGGGTTTCCTGTGGATTTGTATTTATACTGGTGCAACAAGTACTGTTCTTACTCAGGGGACCAGCAGGCAGCATTTCCAGACTGCACTGCAGGTGCTTCAAGCTGATCAGTAGTGGAAGAAGGTGCCTGGATGAGCAGCAGAGGTCTGCATCAGCTGAGGAGTTTCCACTTACTTCTCTGGTTGTCTAATCATAAGAAGTTACAAGAAGACGCCCTGAATGAGAGAAAAAGACCTGGAGCATGTATGGAACTTTGCACGGTGTATTTACAGAAGAAGTGGCTCGGAGCACCGAGTAGATGATGAAGAACGCACTTGAAAGCACCACGAGACGAGACGTCAAAGCTGAACTTCTGCCTGGAGTTACTTTAGAACACGAAGCCTCAAAGCTCCTTGAAAACACTGCCTGGGAGTCGTGCTCGTCAAAGTGCGCTAACATTTTGGTTTGGCTGTCTTGCTCCATTTCCCAGTCAGCCCACCCTGAAGAAAAAATACATTCAAAAGGGAAAAACAAGACAAGAGGCTGCTTGCAAGTCACTTCACATGTTGTGTTTATTTTCGCTCATCGCACAATCCACGCTCGATTCAAAAGCAAGCGCACTGCTCGTCATTGTCCGCTATTCTTCGCTGCCTGTTGTAGTGGAGGAGAAGATTTCATGCAAATCATCTTTTGTAGCAGTCACACAAATCTGATTGACGTCACTGTTGTTTTTGTCATCAGCAGTCGTCTGCGTCTCCTGGCCGGCTGAGATTGAGAGGCGGGGGAGGGCCGATGGCATTATCGCTTCCAAAAATATCGTTTTCCAAAGTTTCGGTGTTTACGTGAAGCAAGACTGGGCGGCGTTTTCAAACTCTGCCACACATTTTCGAAAAATGTAAATGAAAAATGAAAACGCCGGCTTCATGGAAACACAAAGCCGAAATGATGGAGAAGCGAGAACTATTGATTTAAGAACAAACGTGGCGCTAAAAATAAAATCATAAATTAAACGTAGCGTTAGCAGTTTTGGTTCCAGGTTTTTTTTTTCAATTAGTTTGTTTGTTTTTTATTAACAATGAACTGCAGTGTTTTCAGGTGTTCTAACTTTACCTGATCTTTCCCCCGTTGTGAACGGTTTGGACACCCCTGGTTTAGCCTTTATATTGTATTGCATATTTAAGGTTTATTGACAGATGTAACCATTGAAACATAAAAAACCCACATAAAATTATGGACAGTTAATATGGTTAATTTTCAAATGGCACATGACATGCTTACAATATGTATTGCCAATTGCTAAACCTTCAAGTGGAACAGTCAATAGCCTCTATGTTTACCATCTTGGTTTGTAGTAGTACTAGTGGTCAAAACTAGTTTAGTAAATCAGAAATGAGAATGTATGGAGTGTGAGAGTCAGTGTGTTGTCAGTAATGTCTGTAGGTGTGTGGATGCAGTGAATGGCATGAGTGCGTGTTGTCTGTGTGCAACAAAGCACAAAGCATGACGGGAAGTGAAAAACAAAGCAGCTGCTGCGGTGGAAGGCAGGTGTGAGAGAGCCAGTGCTGAGGGAGGCGGTCCTAAACAAGCTGTGCACCGGCCAGGTGCACCTGGTTAGTCATCAGCACCTGAAAGAGACACACAACCAGTACACAACAGGGCAATAGCCAAGGCCCCCATGGCCATAACAATACATATATATGTATAGCAATGTTATGAATAGATGCAACATACAAGGAGTAAATAAATAGAATAGTAAAATAAGCCACGGTACCGCAGTGTTCTGGCATGGGACGGGACGACGAAGGTGGATGGAACCCTCTGGGGTTGACTCTGGGTCTTCGGGAGAACCAGTGGTCCAGTGTCTCCACTGTTTCTAACAAACCTATCCAAAGTTTTTTGACCTTTTCTCAGTGACTTGTCTTGTTTTGATTGAGGAAGTAGTCACATGAAGCTGGCATGTCTTGGCAGCAGTGAATGTGCACGAGTGTCATGCCTTGATGCATTGTGGGCTGCTGCTATAGTTGTGGACCAGTCTTTTCTGTGATTGACCAAACCCATCTTGCTGCAGCTCAGTGGTTTAGTGTCCACCATGTCACTGGCAGGTTGTGGGTTCGATGCCTGCCTGGGTCAGACCAAAGACTGTAAAAATGGTCCCCATTGCCCCCCTGCTTGGCTCTCAGTATTCAGGGTTGGAATTGGGGGGTTGGATCACCCAATGATTCCCAGGTGCTGCACCGCTGCTGCCCGCCGCTTGCTCAGGGGATGGTGGCTCAAATGCGGAGGACAAATTTCACATCCTTTGGGATGTGGCAATCACTGGGACTTTGACTTGAATTTCCTGCATGGTGTCCTTGCATGCAGGGAAGCTGCACAAGTCCCTTGTCTGATGCACTTTAAAGATTGTTATTAACTTTAATGGTGCCGGTGCTGCGGTACGGAGGACTCTGAAAGGCTGAGTTACCTTAATTTCTCCCCCTGAGTAGATCTGCGTCTTCATTAATTAGTGTGTGTAAGGACAAACATGACAAATTAGCAACAGTTTTTCCAAGAAGTACTGAGTAGGAGACAGGTATATTGGTCTAGTCAGCTATAATTCTGGGTCAAGACCAGATCTTTAGGAAGAGGCTTGAGTTTAAGTCTCATTGGAGTTTTGAGGAATTAGGAATTTGTTTTGCCTTGTTAACCTGATTTCCCTCGGCCTGTGTTTCACAGTAACCTACAGCGTAAACAGGGTGCTGATTGATCTTTGGGGAAGTAGTTTGAGTCTGCGAAACCAGCTGGTAAAGGCAGACATGAACCGTACAGTGACATGATAGAGAGTGGCCTGTGGTGACACAACACTAGAATCCTAGTTAGCCTGTCTATGAGTTCCTGCTGCATGTGTCCATTCAGGAAATGACAGGTTTGAAGACTGTCCATGGCAGACCTGTCCTCAGGTCAGGGTGTCTGCTGGTCTCCCAACTGTCTTAGGGTGGAGGCAGGGTGACACCCTGGACCAGTGGCCACTTTATTAGGGCGACATAGAGACACACAACCATTTGCACTCACATACACACCTGCAGAGAATTTGGAATGTGGTAGGAAGCTGGAGAACATGTAGAGAACCCAGCAGACACATGGAGAACCAGCAAACCCCACACAGACAGGTCCCAGGCCCGGTATTGAACCCACAAAGGTCTTGCTGTGAGTTTGATGTATGTTGTCGTATCAGGGCTGGTTGGTTTTGTGATGATGTTTATCGGCCAACACCAGTCTGCAGTCTGGAGACCAGTCAGTCACAGCTAGCAGTAGTTTCCAACAGTGAGCCCAGCCAGGCACTGCCAGCAACAGAGAGGAGGATGTAAGGAAGGAAACTTAAAACCCTGTGGGTTTGGATCCGTGGCCAGGTCATACCAAAGACTATGAAATGGCGTGAAGGTTCAGCAGTACTGGGAGAACTGGTTCATCTGCGCACCACCCAGACTCAGGTGCTCCTTGACACCTTGACACGTCCTTCTGTCTCACATGGCCAGCCTAGACCTAAAAGTTGCCTGGAACCATCTCAGACCACGACCTTCATTGGGGTGATCTTTTAACAGTGTGACCATGACGGCCTGCACATCCCCTCACTGTGTGGACAACAAACTGCACCTGCTTGACCTGCTTGGAAGTAGTCAACAGTTGCCTGATGTCATGTTTATTGTGTATCATGGACAAACTGACACCTGCTTCAGCTGTCATGTCTCTGGGGTTACTGTCACTGCACCTACACTTTCCACTCGGACGTCAGGTGGCTCAGATGCTGTAAGATCAAGGTGTCACACTAGGGTCTCCTCGGCTTGGCCCAAATGGGGGACACATGGTCTACATTCTCCCGCTAGACTCTGTACCCTCTCACTACCAAGGAAAACTGCAGGATAAGTACTACTACATTGACAAACATGGCAGCTATTTAAAATATATAATGAATGAAGTTATCGTTCCATCTTAATGTAAAGTTTTAGGAGAAATAGAAACCCCTCGCACACAGATTTATAGCTTCCTGGATTACATCCCTGCCAAACACGTGGAAGCTAAAACGAAGCATTATGTTGTTAGCGGCTGGCTAAAGCTAAACACTTGAAAACAAGTCATCTGTAGTGCAGCAGTTAATGAACAGAGACAAATGACCTTCTTCCTTCAGCAGCAGGGAACAGCTTCCTGCCTCAGTACTGTGGGGCAACTCCATTCACCTGCTTCCTGTTCTCACCACAGATCACATGTCATTGAAGAGTCCATTGAGACTCCTGTCCAAGTTAATCTGTCAGCCTGCCCATCACCACGGCACGCAGATAGGAGCTGGTTATGTTGAGACCGCAGCCAGCTGAGGAGAGGAGCGTCTGTGTTTCCCTGCGGACGCTTTGTTTGACACCTTCTCCCTGTAACTCCTGCCTCCTCCCTCAGTCCTCTCATTGCCCTAATTCTTCATTGAATGATTTAAATGCTCATTTCAAAGGTGAAGCAGTGATCAAGAAGAATCATAAACCAATGAACAAATGAGAAATACGCGTAAGCCCCGTGAATCGAATAAGAAGTCAGATAAAAAGAAGCATACATGTTCAAAAGAAGTAACTTTTTTTTTACCCCCACCCTCTCTCCCATGAAGAAATGTTATTTGTAAAAAAAAATGACCTTCTTCTTGCCAGAATCTGTCTGCACAGTACCTCATAGTCCTGGACTATGAGGTATTTTCACACTTCATTTGGCAGTTTTTATGCTGGATGACCTTCTTTCATGACACAAAGCACTGGAACAAACAGCTGTTTCTGTGTGTGTGTGTGTGTGTGTGTGTGTGTGTGTGTGTGTGTGTGTGCATCAGACACTGTTGTTGCTGAGTGCTTCAGTCACGTTCTGGCTGGTTGAAAAAGCAAGAAAACCTTTCATATTAAATTCAGTGGAAACCAGACAACAAAAAGAGTTCTGAGAGTTCTGGCCAAAGATCTGGACACTCACACAGTACAAGTGAGCGTCATGTGGTCCAACTCCACGGTTTTTCAGAGTAGAAGGTACATTTATGGATATCATTCTGCAAGACTTTGGAAACATCTTCATTGGTTTTGTGTGTCTTGCCAGCATACAGTGTAGAGTGTTTAGTAACAGAAGAATTTCTCATTTCACAGTTTTACATCATATTTTTTCTTTATTTTCCTCTAATTTACCTCTGATCAAGGATGTCGTTGTATCTGCGTGCATTTGCATATTTTATTTGACATACTTAGTTGTTCTAGTTTAATATCATTTTATTTGTAGCTTTGATAGAAATCATCCTTAAATGTTGTCCAAGGAGGATGGAAAGAGATAAAAAAAAAAGGAATTATTTTCATATTTATGTTTATTGAAAACTCCACAGTTGATAATCAGCACAATCTTTTGAAATGTGCTGTGAAAACTAGATTACTTTGGGATTACTTTGGGATTACTTTGGGATTACCTCAGCCCTCTGATGGGCAACAATGTGGACGGTGTGAAGCACCGGCACCTCACAGCAAGAAGATCAGTCAGTTGTGACCCAGGACCTCTCTGTGGAGGCACTTGGTGTTTCCCCAGGTCTGCACTCTAACACAGACATGAACATTACAGTTAGCTCTCCTGTGTAAATTGTCGCGCACAGCGGTGGACTTGAGTGCTGATGATCTGGTTTGCTTCTGTTATTTTTTTTTTTTTTGCTCATTATTTCTATTGATCATGTGTTGACTGAAGCCATCAGATGTTCTTCAGTGAGAGTGAAGAACATCTGATGGCTTGTCCAGGTGTAGCTCAGGTGTAGCTCAGGTGTAGCCCTGTGTTCAGGTGTAGCTCTGATTATCCAGAGTTGTGCAAATTCATTAACTCTGTCTGTCTGTCTGTCTGTCTGTCTTTCTCCACTGTCCTCTCCTAGAAAACTGCAGTCAATATGAAACCAGTTTCTCAGACATGTCAATGCCGACCGGTTAGCAACAACTCTGCATTGATGGAGATGTGAGGGAGGTGAGTGAACGTGGACCCCAACATCATTGTGTGATGCCACTTCAAATGAATGTGTCAAGGCAAAATAAAAAAAAAAAGAACTTTAATGTTCTAGACGTAATAGCTGGTTTCATTGTTCTGGGTAGTTAGTGAGTGATGTTGGAACACGTCACTGGAAATGCTGCTTGCCTGACTGAATGAGCGTAGTGGCCCTTCAATCCACAGTGACTCATTAAAAGTTGTAGTTATGCATCGTATGATTTTTATTTTTTTTCCATTGCTCAAAATGTTCACACTCTCTTGAAGTCTGGGTTCAATGCTGCTGTATCACAATAATATGGAAACTATTCGGACCTACAGTATATACGTGTGTTGAGTACAACACAAGCTGAACAAATATCAAGAATCGATTTGCATTTGTCTGCGTTGCTTCAAAGGCGAAAAAAAATCATGACCTCTGCCTGCATTCAAACTGGTTCATATTCTCTCACTCACACACTCGCTTCTCTTTGGATGCTCGTTTGATCCGGTGAACGTCCTTCAAAACTCACACAGACTTTTGAAAGGTTCGATAAAAATGACACAGAAGGAAAAAATATCAAAATCTGCTCTATAGCGCCCCCTTACAAACACTATGAATACCGTCATGGTCAAGGAAGGTCATTGAGAAGCAAGAAAAAAACCCAGATCTACAAGTCACACGCTGATACACCTGACATAAAACAATTATATACAGAATATATTTGAGTATAAGACAGACAAGACACTGATTTTTAAAAAACAATTGTATTTTCCAACTGGTACCTCCGCCCTCCTCAAGGTGGCGTCTCACTGGACGAGATTTGACCACAGTTACGTCTTATGCGCTTCACACCATTCAATGGAAACACCTGCAAATCGCACTCACACTTTGTCCAAATCTTTAGAAACATTGGGTGAAAAACTGTGATGGACCCGCAGCTGGCGTTGCCTTCTTCACCACCACACTGGCAGCATCCACAGACAGACACACACACACGCTGCTAGTTTGGCTGCTGGTTGATGCAACATATTTTACAGAGAGCAGAGGAGGACTTGAATGTGGGAGCACGCGGAAGCAGAAATGACTGCTGTTGTCGCGCAAGAGCGACGGCATGACATACGACACGCGGTCCTATTGAATCGCTGCAAATGATGGCCGCTAAGAAAGAGTCAAGTTATGCATCGGAGGCATGAATCACGAGTCTTCTTTCACAGCCGTTCGTTCGCTCGCTCGCTCGGTCCCCACCTCCTTCACACATCCCACCACTGAGTGCTTCCTTCGTCTGTCTACTGTAGGCTTCAAAAGGGGAGCAGGAACGCAGAGAGAGTGAGAAGCAGGTGAAGCCCACGCTCTTTCCCTCTCTCCTCAAACCGGCTGCAAAGCCGGAGTTGAATCATTACAGTCAGTGGGCGGAAAGAAAGGGGGGGGGAAAAATCCTTTCTGACGCACATTTGCAGGCGACTGCGGGAGGGGGGGCAAAGGGGGGGGGGTCGTGCTGATGAGTGCAATCTGAAGGAAGAAAATCATTTGTTGGTCGTCCATTTCCTGTCTCTTGCGCTTTAATGAATCATCTTTCCTCATCAAATCTATCACGGCTGTGTGGAGCACTGGTCACTGGTCACTGGTCACTGGCCATCACAGAGTGGACGCTGCGTTAGAGTTCAGACTTTATTTCCCAGCGGAGATTCTCCCTCAGCCGGGAGGCTCTCAGTGAGTCCCAGCTGAGAGACGGACGGCGTTCCTGTTCCTGGAGGTCTCACTCAGAGCTGCTGGGACCTGAACACCGAGTCCAAGTGGGTCGCTTTGCTTTCCACAATATCACCGTAGCATTGTGCAAAGAGCTGCTGCCTGCTGCTGCTGCTGCGTTCTCTCTGTTTTTCCATTGACGTTCATTTCATGATCGAAGGTGTAAAAAAATTGCAGGCAGCAACTTTTCCATCCAGGTCCTCAGCCAGTCGTCACTGCAGAAACCTCTTCAGCTGCTAGCATCAACAAGCAAAAGCTTCTACTACACTGTTATGTTGTACATGTTTCCACTCTAAACCCCTAGAGTCCATTACGATGATACACTTATTATTGATTTATTGATTGGGGTTTTAATAGTGAATCAATTATTTATAAATGTTGTACAACTTCTATTATCAATGGTTAAATAACCATTTACAAATGTTTGTAAATGGTTTGTTAATTACTGGTTCAATTTCTACCAATAGGTTACAGATGTCTTGTCACTTAAGTTATAAAATATCAAATGGCCGTTTACATATTCATCTTAGCGACTTGTTCATGATTAGTTAGTTAACCATCCGCTAATATCTGCTAATAGCTTATAAATCTGACACTCAGATTTATAAGATTGAACTCAGCATCACACGCATGCACGCCTCCATTCGCACAGTCCTGCATGTGTGTGCATAGGTGCAGCGGCGAGAACGGCGCTCAATGATGTGAAACGCAGGCAGTATAATGAGTATTTTCTATTTTAACTCCCCGCTCACTTGTGTCTAATGCCGTGGTTACTATGGTTACACATCCTTTTGCTTTTTTTGGTTGTGTGAGAGGCAAGGAGGTGCAGAGAGAAAGGCGAGTGACAGGGAGAGAACATTTATTTCCAGAAAACACACAAATGCAAATCACATGCGGCTGCGAAGCCGGCGAGTCCGCCGCAGGAAGACAGGACGTGCGTTCCTGTGTGACTGGAAGTAGTTTGAGTTCTTTTCTGAGGATATTATGGTTTTGCGTGGTGCAACAGGATTGTCATTGAGTTGGAACAACTAGTGTGGTGTTATCAGTGTGGTGTTGAAGACAGAAGGAGCTGCGGAAGATCCAGGCAGAGGATGCTTCTATATCAGGCTGGGGCTTCATCAGAGGTCAAAGGTTACATTGATTCTTCTCCACCTACACAGCGATGACTGAACAGTGACAGATCTTTTTATTTGCCATTACTTCTGTTCTGTTGACAAGTGCGGTATGCTTTCCAGCTGCTTCTCATATATCATACGAATTAATGGTCTGTAGCTCACGAAGAGAAAAGAAAAGAAAAAAAATACAGTAAGAATAATCAGTAAAAATGTTTGAGTTTAACCTAAAAGTGAACTATTTATTACCACAAGGTCAAACTCTACGGTGCATAATTCCATTCATGAGAGAGCCGTGGTTGGAGTTAGTGTACGAGGAGCCACCACATACAGACCACATGGCTGCAGGTGCTGCTCGAGTGTGGAGTCACTGCTGGAGAGTCGAGGGAAAACATCAGAGGTGAAGGAAACACCAGTGTAAATCACGGAACCTCCATTTGGCTCTTGCAGCATTGTACAGCTGCGAGCTGATATATAAAAAGCAAAAACAGACTGGAAATAGAAAGCATTCAGAAGACCCTCACCGATCCCGTGATGTGAAAGTCAAGCTGACTGTCTCCAGTCATAATCAATACAATGGAATCACAATTGTAGGGACACAATAGGGGACAGTGGACAGAGAAGGACAAACAACCATTTGAACTCACCCACAGACTGTGGCTGCGTTTCCATCGCAGTGCTCTGCAAAATAAAAGCCATATTTCTAAAGTTGTGGCAAAGTGCAATTTGAATGGTGTGAAGAGCAAAAAGCTGTAATCCTGGTCAAATGTCGTCCAGCGAGACGCCACCTTGAGGAGGATGGAGGTACAAAACATTCAGCCATAAATCTTCATTTCCATGTTGTTTGCTCTCCAGAATGGTTCTTATATTTTCCTCTTTGATGCCTTGTAAAAAAAATATTCCATCTCCTCCTCCGTCCAATCATAACGCACCATTTTCACTGGTCAGTCAACTGGTCACGTGACCCCGTGATGTCACGTCCGCTGACGTGTCAATGTGAAAAAAGTGCTTCCTCTATTATTATTATTCCTCTATGTGGATCCTTGTGAAAAACCACCTGATGAGAACATCAAAACCTCCAAGCCATATTTGAGAGGTTCTTTCCAAGCTGTTTCCATCACCGGCTTTTATGGCCATATTTCGGTTTTGCGCAGTGCTAGGGGTCTTGGAGACGCAGCCTAAGTCGAGACTTTTTCAGACTTTTTCCTCTCCTCTGATTTGTTTGGACGCAGGCAGGGGAGGCAGCAGTGGGAGCTCCCAGAGAGCACAGAGAGGCCCCCAGGCTGAATCAGAATCATCAACTGACTGTGAAGCAACAGAGTCCATCCAAACTATGAACTTCATGTTGGAACAAAACAAAACAAAACAAAAAAAAAGAAAAAGACGGCTTTTCCGGTTGGTTGTTGGAGGCAATGGGCTACTTTAAGCAAACAGCCGTGCATATTCATCCCTGCTGGCACTTCTTCTGTTTGTGGTGTGCGTGTTTACGTGCGTATGCTCAGCGAGTCTGCGACACAAGAAGAATTGGTTAGCTGGTGCTAAGGAGGAATCGGCGAGTGTCTTGTCTTTCTGTGCGCTGGTGCTCTCCTTCGTCAGAGGGTGACTCAAAGCCTTTTGTTCGCCTGCTTCCATTAAGACCCCAGAATAACTTGAATTCAACCCTATTTTCATTTCTCCTCCAGCCCACGCACAGCATCAACTCAGCCTGCTTGGCACATATACCTGAAAAATGCCGCAGGCTGTGGTGGTCCGTGACTAGTGGGGATGTCGAGCTGTCCTTTTGTCTCAATATGTTCTATTCAGCTGTTGTACACTTTGTCCATACTGCTGCAGATCGTCTGTCTGCTCCCAGCCTCCAGCTGCATCGTCATGTGTACCAACGTTTTTGTTTTTTGATGAAAGATGAAGATGAAATTAGAACCAGCCCTAAAATCTCATAAAAGTATTTTTTTGGAACCCCATTTTCCATTCTTAGCCTCTTTATCTTCTCTCATTTTCAATGAGCAGTATTTCTGTCTGTTTGCCCTCCTCCAGTAGCCCGACTTCTGAGCCCTGAACTTGGCTTTGTTAACTTGTGGAAAAGTTTGAGTTGCTATGGCTGCACCTCTAAGCCTTAGAGGTCTTGAGGAAAAAAAAAAGAAAACCTCACTGGTTGCAAAAACTTTCACAAAGTTAAATATTGACAGGAGAGTCTTTTTTGTTCTAAAAGTTGTGACTTCTTCAGACACCACACATCCAAATGACTTTTGTTCTGTGAGTATTGATGGTGAGAATAAATAACAACATACAAATAAATAACAATAAATGTTATTTATTGTTATTGTATTGTAATTAAAAAGAACATCACAGATTCAAAGCTAAAAACTACAGCTTCTTTCCCAGTGGGAATGCTTCAGTTGGGCAGCATCAGTCATTATGACAGTATTGTTCTCAGTGGGGGTTTGTTTTCACCGAGTTGCATTAAACCTTGGATCAGCTGGTGAATCACTACTTATTCTGAAGGTGGCCAACCAAATACCCCCCCTCACTCTGCAGGTTCACTCAACCCCCCAGGGCTACTGATGCTGGGTCACTGATGTTGTGGTCTATGCAGTGTTTGCAATTGAGAAAAACACCTCGAGTTGCACCTTTATTGCTGTGTAAAGTCTTTGATCTCTCGTTGCAATTGTCTTCATAACTTGTTTGTGTGCCTTTGTCTTTCAGAGCCTCCACCTCTCCTCTCAGGGACCGTCCTTGATCACAGATCAGCCTGCCATCTCTTACCCAGATCTCTCTCTCCTTTCACCCGTATTCCCCCTCGTCATGAAAGGCCTATCTAGTAGTCGGAGTCACCATCATGTGGTCTCCTATGAGCCATCCTATGATCCAGTGGGTCACCACGTTGACCGCAAGCCATATTTGATTAGTCAGAGCGACATGCCGCTTCCCATTCCAATGCCACATCCGGCTGAGCTGCCCTACTACAATGCTCAGCACACTGCGTACCCCTCGGACAGCAACAGCATCGTCCCATATGGAACCTTCCCAAGGAGGTGCCACTCCACCTCCTCGTCCCACCATCCTGAGGTAAAGGATGAGTGTATGGCCATGGTACCATATGTAGGAGGAGGAGGAGGAGGCGGAGGAGGCTACGGAGGTAAAACGCCCATCCGGGTATCGGCAAACTTTGCAGACCCGCTTGAGCGTCAGCCGTCATTCTCCAGAGATGGCTACCATACACTGCAGTACAAACGGGGAGTGTTGGCCCACAGTAGTGGGATGGGGGCCAATCACAACAACAATGACAGTCCGGGGAGAATTCGCCATCTGGTTCACTCTGTCCAAAAACTCTTCACCAAGTCACATTCCTTGGAGGGGCCACACAACACGCCGTCCTCTAAAGGGGCCAATAATGGGAGCGTTAATGGTGGTGGTGGTGGCGGAGGAGGTGGTGGTGGTGGTTCGCGGGCCAGCATAGAGAGTGAAACTCCACAAGTGGGAGTGCGTCACCGGAAGCGCAGCAAGAGTCGCGAGCGCTGTCGATCAGCGGAGCCCAAACATCGAATCCACCACCATCACCACCACCAGCTCCACGGCTCAGCATCTGCTCCCGGCTCTGGATACTGGAGCTCAGATGACAATCTAGAGCGGGAGCTGTGCCTCTACCACCCTCACCACCACCAACCTCTACCCTCACCTACACCCTCCATTTCTCCCTCGCCCATCGCCTTGACAATTGGCCGCTATGCCGGCAACAATCTTGACAAGTTCCCCCAGACTCCCCTGCCCAATCTGTCCTCCTCGCAATCCCAGCAGTACTTTATGATGGACCCTTACGCCACTCTCAGCGAGCACTCACACACCCACGCCCATCACGGCCACCATCCTGCGCTGAAAGCCTCCCGGAGCAACAACGATGTGAAGTATGCAGCATCGTCAGGATGTGTGCCAGTTAGCGGTAGCAGCAATAACATCGGCGACGGTGTCGTTGGAGGAGGTGGCCCCTTGCTGCCCCTGGGTCTTTTGGACGGACCCCTCGTGAAGAAAGGGGCGTGGTCGTCAAGCCTAACGGTGAGCAGGGCCCGAGAGGTCTACACCAACAACAGCAGCCACAAGCAGCTACGAGCCAGCGCAGGATCCGCTAACCTAAACCTAGATAGAGCGCTAGTCAAATCTAAGGCCAGTCAGCAGCAGGAGCCCTCTTGCCATTTCTTGCAGGTAAATAATTCCTCCCTTACACCCATTCAAGTAGTTCACCTCTTCCCCCTCTGTTCCCTACCCTTCCTTCACAACTTACTTTCTCACCAATGTTTCCTCTAAGTCAGTGGTCTCAGTGTTTTTCAGTAGTTTTCTAATGGACGAGCTCTTTACAAAGTGACAATGAACACAAGTGTCAAATATTAGGAGAGAAAATGATTACTTTTCTTCCTAAATATTTGCCATTTCCTTTCTTATCTGATCCATCTTTAGATAATCACGCACGAGTCAGTCGTCTGCCCCGTCGCCGCAGGGCAGCTGTGGCTACACATCTACTGTAGCACTTCAAGTACCTTCAGAAGTGCTAGATAAATCCAAGCCATTATAATGATAATTATTATGCATACTATTCTAAGTTTGTTCACGAAAGGCCCTCCTTAATAAATTCTTTTTCTTTTTCTCTTTTCTTGGAAATTGCATAGTTACTCACGCAGCACTTTGTAGATGTGGCCCTATGGATATTAAAATAGAAAAAAAATGAAATAAACCTCAAATGAATATTCAATTAACCAAATGAAACATGAGATAGTTTGTGAGATTATAAATGATGATGATGTATTAACTATAGTATAAGTTCCCAGTGTATTCAGGTTAGTCGTTCTGACCGGTGTAGTTGTCACTGTTGGTCTTTGTTACAAGTGGAGGCACAGGATTGATTACATTATGACATCAGTCAATAAAGTCCTGCAGATATGGAAATAATGAGACTCGTCAACCTTCCACTTCCTATCGTAGCCCAGCTGAGTAAGAAAAGCACAGAAAAAGCCATAATAATAGAAACAATAGAAGAGTGCAATGAAATGCAGTTTCATACTTCATACGAACTTCGCTTAACTTAACTTAACTTAGCTTAACTTAGTTTACCGTAGTATTATTACTTGACTCAACGTAACTTTGCGTTTTTATCTATTTCTTATCCTAATTCAAAACTCACCCGCACTAGGTGTGTGTGTGTGTGTGTGTGTGTGTGTGTGTGTGTGTGTGTGTGTGTGTGTCAATGTGTAGAATGTCTGAAAAAATATTCAGTTCAGCGAAACGCAGATCCCTCCATCCTCCTCAAGGTGGCGTCTGGCTGGACGAGATTTGACCAGAATTACAGTTTATGATCTTCACTCCAGTCAATGGAAACACCTGCATATCGCAGTTGTTTCTTTGTTGAAATATTCTAAATATGGCTTTTACTTTGTGCTAAACTGTGATGGAGGCGCAGCAGCTAGCCAGTGACGAGTATGAGTCCACAACCTTAGAGGGAACATTGCTGCCCAACCTGTCTATTACTTTAACCTCCCCCCTAGCCACCCCACCCCCACCCACTCCCCAGAGCACCACTGCCATACTCACCCCCCCCCCCCCCCCCGCTACCTCCACTCACCCGACTCACCCACACTTCCTATTCACCCAACCTCCGCCACCCACCAACTCACCTCCTTTACTTCCTCTTGGTTTTGCGAGCCTTCCTTTTCCTTCCTCTCTTCCTCCTCTTTTCCTACCTTTGAGTTAAAGAGAGAAGTAAGTGCAGAGCCTGTAGCAGCCTTACTCTCTGAACGCTAGGTAATGACATGAACTCATGGACAACATTCCCTCTTTTGTGTTAGACCTCATCTTTAATTTCCAAGCTCTCTTGTCCGCCGCCTTGCTGATGGTTTTGCTCTTTGTGTTTTGTGCCATGGCCTGCTGCTCTCTGAAACGCTGTGGTGGGGAAGCCCTTTGGCAAGAACACTGGCAACTAGATGATGAACTCACGCACGTTGGGGAGTCATCTAGGTGCAAATACAGCAACGCCACACACCAAACACTGCCTGGAAACTGACTAGACTCCAAGTGGTTTTACTATCCAGCTCAATGGGCAATAAGAACCTACATGAAAAGTTATTTGCTATATATTACTTGCTATATATTAGTGCTTATGTACTGTGAAATCAGTGAAACTGATCCACAACAAAGATGGACTCAAATAAAAAATAGATAAAGTAGTGCTAACTAACTGACTGACTAACTAACTAACTAACTGACTGACTACTGACTAACTAACCAACTGACAACCTAACTGACTGAATGACTAATTAACTAACTCACAAAAGAGCTAAAAGTGAACCGAACCCCCCAGACTGCTGAGTTATTAATCAGCTGAGCGTGAGAATGACTTGCCCCCTGGAGTCTTCAGAATGACCTCACATCACTGTGGACCCTGACTGGGACCAAACTGTGAGATTTTAACAAGTTTAGCAAGGATGAAAATAGATTAAAAAAAACAAAAAAAAAACATTATGTATTCTAGCAACTGATGCACAGGCCTTCCTCAGTGAATACTATTGGCCAGCTCTGTTAACCACCTGTGCACTGGTTTCCCTCTTTACTATTTTCATTCCCCCACAGCTCTCGTCTTTGTCTAGTATTCAGTCCGACTGTTAGTTCTTAGTTATGGAAAATCTTCTTGACAATAATCCAAACAAGCAGACGCCTGTTCCTGAACGTGCCGCTGTCCATGCATCCACACTGACGGACCAGGTCAACAGTCTGAACAATGTCTCCTCAGATGACAAAACAAGAGGAGAGTGTGAGCTGAATGTCTTCCCCACCACCTGCTGCTGCTCTTACTGCTCACCTGCCAGGGTGACTGCATGTGCATGGCATCACCGCGGGTATACCAGTGTGTTTAGTGCAAATGCAGGCTGTTATTGTACACCAGCTCCAGCAGCGATGAAGTGTCTGCCTGGTTTATGTTTCCTTCCAGACATGCTCCTGCCAAGAAGGATTCCTGGCAGGAAGCTCAAAATGCAATGTAAAAAGATTTTGCCCACTAACACCAACACCATGGTCCAGCGCTGGCGTGTAGGAAATGTCACGGTGCAGGTGCTGCACAAGCAACCGCGCTAAAACTCCCCATCAGCAACGTCGTGATCACACTATACTGTATATATTCCAGGGGTTTTAATGGATTTTTTTTTTCTTTCAAGACACTGTTATTGTCTGACACACATTTGTGAAGACGCTGGGACGAGGATCTTCTTCCTATAGCAAAAACTGGCAGGAAGCAGGAGAGGCTGGATAGTTGAATGGATTTTTTTTAAATGTTGCATTTTAATCAAGGAGCCAATTTGCATTTTGTGATTGGATGAAGCAGCCTTCCTGTGCTCACCACAATCACTTTGGATTGGTGGCAGAGACACGAGCCGCTCAGCCAACACACTGATCAAACCTCATCAAGCCCAGAGAACAGCTGAGCTGCACATTCCACTGGAATCATCACACACACACACACACACACACACACACACACACACACACACACACACACACTGATGGCAAAGCCGTATGGCTGGAGTTTGTCATTGGCTCCTTGGCTTCAGTAATGCCTTCGCCTCAGACGCCGGTGCTCCACACCTTCAGGGTCCACTCCCTTGATCAGTCATTTTATTGTATCTTGCGATACAGCGTAGCCTCGCTGTGCAGCCAGCAGGTGGAACCAACGACATCCTCCGCTGTCCATCTGCCCGTTCCCAACCATCTCCCCCCTGCGCGAAGGTTGCAACCATCCAAGTTTGTCTGGTTGCTTCCTCTGAACACACGTAAAGTTCCACACAGTCTTTTCAATGTCCCAATACTCATGACCACACACTGTGTGTGGGTGTGTGTGCGTGTGTGTGTGTGTGTGCTAGAAGAGCAACGACTTCCTTGCTACTAAACCCAATTCTGAAGTTTCACAACTTCACAAGTTGTTCCACAGAAGACACGTTGTCAAGATGAACTTATCATTCATCTGGAAATTTCCACTTTATTTGCGTCGACGAAATTTTGTCTTTTTTTACGAAATTTTTTTTTCACAAAATTGTGACTTTATTCACAAAGTTTGAACTTAAGTCTCAAAATGAAAACTGAAATAATGAATATAACTAAATCCTCTCGTGGTCCCAACCCTCTGTGACATCCGCTGACATGTTGGTACAAAGGTTCCACACTTGCAATGAGCAGACTCGCTCACTCAATATGGTAATTAGTGTATTGATGAAGTGTGCGATTATTAAAAAAAGTGACATTGTTAGAGTGATAGAGTAGCTCTCCTGTGGAAGTTATGCTTGCTTTGATTCTAAAGAGTGGAGAACAGGGGGAGGACATTGAGAGGTTTTCATGAACTTCATCCTAAAGCCGGCACAGAGAGGCTCCCGCGTGCTGCGATGGAGTCTTCTCACGCTGCTTTTTGCTTTTTCTTACTCAGACACGGCGGCGTATTTGATTTATTTTATGTTTTTCTTTAAAACTGTTTGATTTAAAAAAAAAAAACAAATCAATAAACTGGCTGGAAGCAGCCAGCACGCCAGAGCAGCTCCAGCAGCTCCAGCAGCTCTATTATAGCTCGGCGCTCGGCTTCCAGTCTCCGTCGTGTAAATTCTGATCTGTAGCACCTCAACATAGCAGCACCTGCTATTTCCTTTGCAATGCTGTTACTTTAAGGGTTCAAGGAAGCCAAGTGTTGCCAAGGAAACACCATATAGGCTGCGTTACATAAGCTATAAATAACCCCCAGTCATTACGTATGTAACATGTGCACACGGAGCGTCTCGGTCCAAACCAAAGGAGCGACGGCGGAAGTGTTGGGCCACAGCGATGCGTCAGATGCACGGACGGCTTGTGTCCTGATGATGTCTGAAGCAGAAGAGGCTCGCAGTGTTTCTAGCCGCTGCACTGGCTGTGCAGGCAGTGAGACGCTGCAGTGGAAGTGAGCTCTGCCTCTGCGTGGGTGAGAGGCAGAGCCGCTGCTGCTGCTGCTGCTGCTGCTGCAGCTGCTGCAGCTGGTCCTTTCCCGCAATCTCTTTTTATAGCCAAACTGCTCATTTGAGTCTGCCTGACGTCACACACACACACACACACACACACACACACACACACCGGTGGCTCTATCAGATTTATTCAGACTTTTTGACTCTGTGAGTCATATAGAACAATCTGCCACCATGTAGTTTGTTCTTTCACTGTCTTTCCTCTTCAATTCCAGTAGTTGCTGTCCAATGATCCAGTGATCCAGTGATCCAGTGATCCAATGATCCAATGATCCAATGATCCAGTGATTCAGTGATTCAGTGATCCAGTGATCCAATGATCTCTTGACACGTCTTATTCTAAAACTACTGAGAACAGTTGAGGATTCAAAATTATGAACTTCTCTCTTCAGTGTGTTTATGTATCCATGTGTGTATTGTCATGCGCCAGTATCTGATGTGTTAGCGTGTGTGTGTGTGTGTGTGTGTGTGTGTGTGTGTGTGTGTGTGTGTGTGAGTATCTCTGTATCTGGGGAATCTGAGGGAGTTTTGGGTTGTAGGCTGGGTTGGATTGGCTGGGACTGGGGAATTGATTAGTGATTGATGGTAGTTGTTCCCCTTGGCCCCTGGTCATCAGCTGGAGAAGCTTCTGGGGAGTCCCATTGTTACAAACACACTTTGATCGAATGGGATTTGTATGTTAATTGATTTATAAAATGAAGTGAACTGGCTCATCAGAGAAAATACTGACGCTCACCAAAAGTTGCGGTAAAATGTTTAATGCTAATTAAGAGGAAGAAGGACGACATCATAAGCACCAACCATGAGCCCTGGCAGTGACATCCACTGCCCAGTTCAGTGTCCTTGTGTGATTGCATGATACCGTGTGTGTGTGTGTCTGTCTGTCTATCTTTAAAATCTAAAATGACGAGTGGCTTTGAATCCGAGTGGCGGCCGCACTGGAGCACAGTCCCACTTTTGGCCACAAGTGGCCACTGTTTAGTGCCATGCAGTGCGGTTTCCTTTCAAACAAGCTCATTAGTAACTGCAACCAGCGTCATGGTTGCTAAATCACAATGTGGGCATTAAACAATCTTTTTTTTTTCTTCTTCTTCTCCACACAATATTTTGCATGTTTTGCTAGAAACCCCTGGACTTGCATTTCCATTCAGGCCAACATGCTGAATGTTCTGTCACTGTTACTTCCTGGACAGACGCAGCCCTCACTGTGCCTGCTCAGCTTCCTCATGGGTTTGCATGTGCAATAATGTTTGCATACGTTTTAGTAAATGAGTGAGCTGACTACCGGACAACTGATTCACGAGTTAGCCAGAGAGTAACTCAAGCAAGTGCACATATTGATTACGCCAACTGGTAAGAGTGCTGACTTTTCAAAGATTACAGATGTTTGTTTATTTTGCCCAGCCTGCATTTGTGTAGCGGAGAGTCGGCGCAAAAGTAATGTGGTGGATCAGTCAGAGTAACACTGACACATGGAAGTACGCCAGCATGTCCAGCACACAACGCTCGGTCATCAGCGTACAGTTTGACATGGTCAAATAAGTCAGTGCATTAAGAGACGTGCACTCAAGACCTGTGTGTGCTGCCTCCTGGCTGATGGACATTGAAGTGACCAACAGATATGTTTGTATCAATACATTGAATGTTTGGAGAAGCTTTTTTACAAAAATACACAACTCAATTATGGCAGCAAGGTCCTGTTTTAGCGTAAATAAAAACACAATCAGCTTGAAAAGTTAGAAGAGAGAGCGGAAAAATAAAATAGACCAAACGTATAAACAGAAGATGCCACAATGCAACAACACATCGACAGAATGAAATAAATGACAATGATAAAAAATAAAAAAAAGTTTGTCAATGATTTTGCACTTTGCAAACAAACCACACAAGCAACAAACAGCCAATCACAGTGAAAGAAGGTTCTGGTCCGAAGCTTTATCTCGCTAGTGTGCAGAAGCATTGCTTTTGCTCTGGCTCTCCTCTACTGTCTGTGGACGCCACTGCGCTGCATGCTAGCCGTCCTGTCTGAGCCTTCGTTGTTTGAGGAGACGGTGAGGAAGCAGTTTTGTCAGTCGGGTGCAACCTCTTGACCGCCGTCGCTCTCCACTCTCTACCGTCCTCTTCGCCCGCTCACCAGGTACCTCAAGACGAGTGGAGCGGCTTTTCTCCCCTGGGGAAGGAGGACGACATCCCGTGTCGGCGGATGAGAAGCGGCAGCTACGTCAAAGCCATGGCGGAGGACGACAGCGGCGACTCGGACGGGAGTCCCAAACCTTCTCCCAAGATGCAGGCCCGCCGGGCCAGCTACCTGAAGGCCACGCAGCCGTCGCTCACCGAGATGACCACTCTACAGTGAGTTTGCTCCGCTGTGGCCCCACCAGTCAAACAGTTTGCCCGCCGCTGCCTTAGATCATCAATGGAAATGGATGAAACGCAGCTAATTTATGACTGACTCACTATTAACGTCATTTCTTCAAGTTCGGCTGAAAGGCCGTAATTGAAATCTTAACGGGCCGCATTTTGGTCCCCGGGCCGTAGTTTGCCCACGCCTGCCTTAGAACCATGTGGTAGCAGTGTTCTGTTAACAGAACATAATTGCGTGTCCAGCTGGTTTACTCAACAGTCTCATCACGCTTCATGTGGAGCACAGTTCATGCTACTTGCATGTGTTTTCTATAATTACTGCTGTGTTTCCAGTCATGGTGGGTGGGGGGGGGCGGCGTTGCTATTTTTAACTGTGTTGTGTTGACTGGTCCAATGGGCAGCAGAAGGAGGCGGAGACTCGCCAGCACTAGCATACATGTGCAGCTGCTGGAGGATGGAGGGGCTCCACGTCAACAGACAAAGATGCTGTGTGACAGTGTGACGCTCTACTCCAGACAACATGACACAACTGGAGCGTCACAGAGCACTTTTTCATGGCCGCATACCCGACATGGATGATGACCGCTTATCAAACAGGAGGGGTTTGGTTTTGTGTCTCGTGAATCCAGAGTGGAACCGATCCACATCAGCACCTCTGTGGATTGGTTCATCTCACCGACCTACCTTTAAATACATTGGACTGTGGGGTTTTTGGCCCAGTGAGCTTCTACATTCATTTTGGACTAAACTCTGGAGTGCAAAGCATCTGATTGGCTCTGGCACTGTTGAACATGTGAAATGAATCCTGCAGATTTGAAACGTTTGCTTGGCTGTGGACTCAATATTTCAGTGTATCCTCACACTAAGAGGACTAAAGCCAGACTAATCTGCAATCAAACAGCCCATTTTGTGTTCCTGCTAGATTTAGACTCAAGAAGGATTACACTTTGGCAGCTGGCGAAGCAATGTGAATTTCCTGAGAGAGGAGTCGCTTGAATTTAGGCTGCGTGATTTTCTCCCCCCCCCCCCAGCTGAACTAAAAGGCAGTTGAACAGGCTGGTGGAGATCATCCAGATGATTGAAACAACAATTACAACAACATGCAAATGATGTAGACACACTCTAACAAAGTTGGGGGAATAGAACCTCCAGTGGTGCGCCAGTAGGTGTGTTTTTATGCCTTCTTCTTCTCCTCCTCCCTGCTGCTGCTGACTAACTCCTCCCCGCGGTCCCTTCGGCAGGATCTCCACAGAACATTCCCCCAAGCTGCAGATCCGGAGCCACAGTTACCTGCGAGCGGTGAGTGAGGTCTCCATCAATAGGAGCATGGACACTCTGGATCCCAAGTCTCTCCTCGACCCAAAGTCGCTGCTGTCTTCACCCCAATACCGCTCCCGGAACGAGAGCTACATGAGGGCCATGAGCACCATCAGCCAGGTGAGGCACCAGCAGAGCTGCTGTGGACCTCCAGTCCTCCATTTATTCATGGGAAACTGCTATGTAAAGATGTAGGGGTGCTGTTGGTTCTGGGACAGAGCGTCACATCAAAACCTTCTACGTTGATATCGAACCCTATAGAGCATTATAGACCCATAGAGAACACTATAGAACATTATAGAACCCTAGTATAGGACATTATAGAACCCTAGTATAGGACATTATAGAACCCTATAGAACATTATAGAACCCTAGTATAGGACATTATAGAACCCTAGTATAGGACATTATAGAACACTATAGAACATTATAGAACCCTAGTATAGAACAGTATAGAACCCTATAGAACCCTAGTATAGGACATTATAGAACCCTATAGAACCACATAGAACCCTAGTATAGAACATTATAGAACCCTAGTATAGGACATTATAGAACACTATAGAACATTATAGAACCCTAGTATAGAACAGTATAGAACCCTATAGAACCCTAGTATAGGACATTATAGAACCCTATAGAACCACATAGAACCCTAGTATAGAACATTATAGAACCCTAGTATAAGACATTATAGAACACTATAGAACATTATAGAATTCTAGAATAGAACATTATAGAACGCTAGTATAGGACATTATAGAACACTATAGAACCCCAGTATAGAACACTATAGCACACTATGTGTTCTATAATAAATGGAGCTGCTTGTATCATATAAAATGCAGGTATTTTGTTTCTTCTAGTTCCAGATTTAGAGTGAAATCTGTGGCACCACTGGACTTGAATGGCTGTGCATAAGACTGACACGATGCCGTCATTACACTTCATGAACGATGAAGTGTCATTCTGTGGATGATGTCACTTTAAAGGCCAAGACGACTTTGTTTGCAATAATTTACCCATCACAATTCTTCTTCTTTTTTAATCCCATTTGCCCTCGTTGTCAGTGTCACTGTCAGTTGACAGATGAAAGAAACCTTATTTCAGTGTTACGGCTTCAAAGTGGTCTCGTAGGTGCCAAGTAGTGGATGTGAGAGTTACTGCAGCTTCGTGAAGTCAGAACAAAAACATTTTGTTCTGGCCCTGTTCTGCCCCATGTGCTTCAGCAGCAAATTATCTCCACATTAGTGTTCATTCACTGAACAGCAGTCAATCCAAGTCCATTACAACAATCTATAACAATCTATAGTAATCTTCTGATACATTGATTCATTGATCCCCTTGTAGTTTTATCTTGTGTCTCTTCTGAGGAAACCACACCCCTTCCATTGATGAACATGAACTTGGCTGACTGGGCTCTCATCACTATTCTTTGCTTTTTAAAAGTTGCTTTTTCACACGCTCCACTTCAAATCTCTCTGTCTCCCCCTCCCACCCCCGGCACCCCCTGCTGCTGCTTTCCACCGTCAGCTGAGTGAGCTGGAGGTGAACGGTCAGATCGAGCAGGTGTGTGAGCAGGTGTACAGCGAGCTGCAGGCCCAGGCCATGGAGGCCGCCATGGACAGCCTGGAGACCATGGACACGCTGCCCATGCCAGGCTGCTTCAGGATGCGCAGCCACAGCTACGTGCGGGCCATCGACCAGGGCTGTGCGGGGGAGGAGGAAGGGGAAGGAGGGAGACCCCTGCTGCTGCTGCCGTCCTCCCCGCCGCGCACATCTGCCACCACCGTCAGAACCATCCAGAGCAGCACAGGTGGGCCGGACACGGACTGACACACCTGCTTCTGTGCTCTGTTTCTAGCTGTCTGAAGGTCCTTCCTCACCAGGAGCAGCCAACATGAGAGGCAAATAATTTGCTTTTTTTTAAAAAAAAAAAACCCTCTTGAAGTCCACGCAGCCTCCCGAACCAGCAGCGAACAAGCGGCTGTTATTCTTTGACTCGTGTGTCGAGTTTTGCGGAGGCGAAGAGGCAAACGCTGCACCTCTGACCAATCACAATGATGTTGGACGGTCAATGGCATCCGATTGGCCTTGTATTAATACCTCACCAGTCATTTGTTCTCTCGCTCTGCAAACGTGGAGCCAGTTGACGCAGCAGTCCATCAAACTGTCCCACTGACATTCTAAAGTAGAGGCCAACTTTCTAAAAATCTTCCAAAAAAGAATTCTATTCTTTTTCTTTTTCAGTCCAACCATCAGCAGGACGTCATCGGGTGAGGATGTAGTCGACTCCATTGTTTCTGAAGGAAGGAGCCACAAACTTCATTCGCTCAGCATATTCTCTACACATATTGTTCCTCACGCTAGGCGTGTACAGGAAACATTTGCTGACGAAAAATTTTGCATTTTTGCGTCACTTATTGACGTCGCGTCGCCTGTTGCCCGGTGTGTGAGGACCTTCCGACGTCACTTTGCATTTTGTCTTCTGGTACCGAGGATTGCTTGTGTTGCGTTTTTTTTTTTGAGTCATAATTGTGCATCTAACATAAAATATAAAGATATTGTCAATTTAGTGTAATGTGGCTCATACCATGACATCCGTGTGTCTAATTTACTCATTAAAAAAAAACAAAAAAAAAAACAGTTGTCCCACTTTCTGTGGCTGACGCGTTTCCCTTTATTTAAAACCTTTCAATATGTTGCAAATGGTTTACTACAAAACCTGCAACCTAAAAGAAAATGTGCAATTTGAATTTTAAAATGCACATTTCAAATGCTGTCTTTGGCAAGCACGACTGTTTTACTGGTTATATGACTGAGGAGACACTGCTGGTGAGCAGTGTGGAATAACAGCAGGTCCAGTTTTAAACTTAGAGCTCAGCTGACTTACACAGTTACACATTGTCATCAATACTGTCTCACTCAGCAACCACTGCAGCATCATGCAGCAGCAACACACAGCTCAAAGGGCTTTGAGTTGTCGTGTGTGTGTGTGTGTGTGTGTGTGTGTGTGTGTGTGTGTGTGTGTGTGTGTGTATCATGTTAACCAAATAAAAACCTTAATCTCAAACAAATAATCCTGTTAGCCAAGCTTCTTCATGCATGCTATGTAGATGAGGTAGCTAACATACCATTAGCTGCAGGCGGTTTACTGTACTGTTATTTTCAGAGTGCTGCTCTGCTGATAACCCACATGGTTATTTTCACTGACAAGCTCAACACGTAACCCTTCAGGACTTCTGCCAGTGGTCTGGCTCCATGTGATGGAGTCAGTTCAACACTGTTGGCTGCAGTGTCGTCCCATAGAGATCTCCAGTGGAAATGTTTAGCAGCTGCTGTGTAAATGAAAACAGTACATTCCAGTGTTATGAGACATTTGGTTGACAGTGAAGGATTCTGTGGGAACACTGAAATGATCAGTTTCAGTGCCACATCCCAGCGCAGTGTCCAAAGTACGAATAGATGTCAATGCATGCACGCTTTGACACGCGCTAACTGCATCGATGACCATTGCTGCTGCTTCAGCTGAATATTCTTCAGTGTGTGTTTGTGTGTGTGTGCATCTTGTGAAACTTTGAAGTAGTGTTGTAGTCCTGGAGGTGGGTCCTGGTCTCCAGACCACTGTTTAAGGGTCTGGTCTCGGACTCGGGGGCATTTTTACTGGGTCTGGTCTCGGTCTCAGACTGGACGGACTGCGGGGTTTTAGATCCAGACCAGTGGAGACTCAACCAACACTGTAATAACACCATAATAACAGAAAATGACCCAGCTCCTCTGTTGCTGACACCCAGAGTGACTCCCTGCCCTACCTTATTACTAGCTCATTGATTTTTTTTAATTTATGAAGCAAAGTTGTTTTTTTTTTTTTTTAAATGGTTCAAAATAGTTGCAAAGCAGCAAAATGTTGAAGAAAATGCTTCAAAGTCACTTTGCTGCAAAGAGACGTTGCTGCTCCATTTAGAAGCAAACTGGAATTTCAAAAATATGCTGGTCATTTTTTTCTGTTTTGTGGTTATTTTTCTTTGCTATATTCAGTCTCGGTCTGGTCTCCCTCTCAATGCTCTCTGGTCTTGATAAGGTCTTGGTCTGGGTCTCAATGCTCCCTGGTCTTGATAAGGTCTTGGTCTGGGTCTCAATGCTCCCTGGTCTTGATCAGGTCTTGGTCTGGGTCGGTGCTGTCGGGACTACAACACTACTTTGAAGGTCGGCTAAAGAAGCCAAATTTCCATCACGCCACTGCATGTGAGAACTGCACGTGCTTATTCCCCACATTGACACGCCAGCGGACGTGACGTAGGGGGTCACGTGACCAGTTGACTGACCAGTGAAAATGGCGCCTTATGATTGGACGCAGGTTACAAATAATCAGAGAGAAAAACACAACAGCCAATCTTGAAAGCAAACAACATGGAAACGCAGATTTATACCAGGAATTATTAAGGGAAAAGAGGGAGAAGTGCTTCGGGAAGCCGAGGTCAGGCGGGATGAGATTTGACCAGAATTGCAGCTGATGATCTTCACACCATTCAAAGGAAACACCTGCAAATTGCAAATGAGCTTTGTCAACATTTGAGAAATGTGGCTTTTATTTTTGCTAAACTGTCGTGGAAATGCAGCTAGCGAGAGGTTCCTTGAGTTGGTGCCAGTGGTGGACACCACGACAGCTGAGGACACTTTGCTTGCTGTTGGACAGAGTCGGGTGGTGTGGCCTCATGCTGCCAGCCTGGCTACAGATGGCGCTCCGTTCCCCACCATGAGAAATAAAGAAGGCACTTTGGCAAAAATCCAGAGAGAAAGGAGGAGTCAGTGTAGATGTCAGTGTCTTCACACCAGGAGATCAGTTGCAGGTCTTGGATCACGTCCTGGAGGTCCAGACTGCTGACTTCATTTAAGCCAGAGGTCTCCATCATCGTTTAGACTTGAC
Organism: Nelusetta ayraudi; assembly: GCF_046127955.1. Classification (NCBI taxonomy): domain Eukaryota; kingdom Metazoa; phylum Chordata; class Actinopteri; order Tetraodontiformes; family Monacanthidae; genus Nelusetta; species Nelusetta ayraudi. Next base: position 776,741 of record NW_027466239.1, read on the forward strand.
TGCTTTCTTAGTGCCAGTAACAGTAGCGGTCCCCTGCCACACTCCACTGAAGTGAGGTGGTTAATTACAGTGCAGTGAATCCCATGAGGAATTCACACCGTTCATGGAGAAAAAAGGGAAAGCAGGGACGGAATTGAATTCCTGGGAACGGCCCTGGCTTGGTTGGTGGATGTCACGGAACAATAGCCACCAAATAATATAAATGATATAAAATATGATTTGAATAAAATGTAGCAAGGCCTTCAAAAAAAGTCATCACACTTTGTTCAAACTTAGTGAAGATTTGCTGTGGCAAGGATTTAATAATATGTGATTTAATTTTAGGTAAAAATATTTGGTTTTGTGGAGTTGTGTTGATCAAATAATGCCATCAATTTTAACCTGGTATTATTTTCTTTATGTATAATTATGTTGTATGTATAAATTGTACACATTGACAGGACAGGTCATTATTTTCTTAAATACGTATCGTTAGCCGAGTAGCATAATTGCATGAGTCATTTTTGGCCAAATTGTGATATCTGCCTCACTTTACTGATGTGCTTCAATAAAAAAAATAGTTTTCTTGTTTTCCGAAAACATTCAAATATGACTTTAGGCAACTATGCTGTTAGGCTAACGATATGTAACAGCGCCCCCTGTAGTCTGTAGGATGTGGGGAGTCAATTAAGGCTTCAAGAGGAACCCATATGCTGAAATATGTAAACATAGAGTAAAATAATTCCTGTCTATCGTGTGCACTACACAGTTAGTTAATGTGAAAACTGTGAACTTCAACTAATCATTTTTTTTTTTTGTGAAGCACTAAATCACAACAGAAGCACATGAAGAACTTGACCCTGAACAGACAGAGTACTTTATAGAGTACTTCATTATTATTTATTTATGTATTTTTTTTTACAAAATGTAGCCTTTCATCGTGCACTGTTCTGTGTGCGTCTTTCTCTGAAAATATCTCTCTCCTCCAAATGGTGTATCTTCACACCAAGATCCTTTCTAAGAGGATTCTGCTGAGTCATCAACGAGTGGTGGACGAGCTGCCCTGACCCTGTCCAACACAGCTCAGAACATTCTGCTGAAACACATGAATTACAACGAGCCTGTTCCACAGGACTTACTTGGTGGGGAGGGGGGGGGGGGGTTCAGAATGCCAACGCCTAGATTCCCATGACTCCTTTATCACTCTCACAGCAACGTCTCCTTTATTACATGTGTGTGTTCAGAGAGATGCTCGGTGTCTCAGAGTTTCCGTTGTATTAACAGAAGGGAATCTGCGGCATCGCAATCAACAGGACAATGGTGTCTGATGTCTCCACCGCCTACTTTAAATTCGTATGTCGTCTATTGACACGAGTGTGAGTGAACGTCACTTCATGCCTATGTTGGGATTTTATGGCGCCCCCGCAGGAAACAAAGAGGTTATTACTCAGCTGTAGACGCAATAACCCTCCAATCCACCGCGGCATGAACATGAAATGAGTGTTGCACTGACGCTCGCCTCCACCGCAGGGCAGACAAAGCAAAGTCACATCTTGGAAGAAGTCCTCCATCAAGATGAGATTGTTTTTAAAGAAGCCGAGTGTCCATCAGTGTGTTGGCTGATGGAAATAATGACCTGGGAATTCAACCATTTCAGTGCATTTAGTTTGACCAAATTGCTTTCAATCTATAAAATCAATGAGAAGCACTTTAGCAACATGTTGTCTTATGTTCTATTGTTTTTTTTTTCTGTTTGTTTGTTTGCTTTTTGTCTCTTTGTGTCATTGAAACCAGTGAGGCATCAAGGTCTCTTTAAATTTCGGGAACATATCGAATGTATTTTGATCTCGTTCATCCAGGGACAATACTGCTGCTTCTATTCTTCTATTATAAAATGACAGGAATCTACTGTGACTTCCATGTTGGTTGATGTGGATCCTCTCACATGCATTAGCAAAGCATTTTGCCTTTTGAAAAATTGTGGTTCTACACGACCACAGATGCCTGAGCACCATTGCACTTTCATAATCCCCTTGCCTCTCTCATTTTTTGCAGTTTCATCTTGCATCACCACTTATAAGAAAACGCCTCCACCAGTACCACCCCGAACCTCCACCTGCTCCACAGCTTCCAAGCCCTACATCTCCATTACAGCCCAGAGCAGCACAGAGTCTGCACAGGTATCCCACAAGTCGCCATTGTATCCTGCTACAGCATCAGAGTTTCAGCCATTCATATTCATGGGCTTTAAGCCATTGAACAGATTTGGGAATTCTTGTTGAAAATGTTCTGCAGTGTGGTCCTCCTCACTTCTGCCAGTATCTGTCTGTCCAAAGCAGCAGAAAAACCACTGCTACTGTCAAGCTTCTCATGTGTAAGAGGGAAAGTGATGGTTAATAACACTGTTACAGCGTATCCAACAGATGGTCAGAGTCACGCAGCAGCACACAGGGGGTTCCCAGTCTCACAGTAGATAGTGAGTCAATCTCAATGTCAATAACCAGGAGTTCAGTGAACTACAGCAGGGTTACAGAGTTCCGAGGAAAGAACGAGAGGAAAGAGAGAGGGACTTGAGGGCGAGTTGATGCTCACGAGGAAGACAGGACACACCAAGCGGAGAGGAGGTGTGGCTTCAGTTCAGAAGAGGGAGGGGAGATGACGAGGCACATGGAAAATACACAAACAAGCCCCACCCACCAGCCCCGTGTCTGCAGGAGGGGCGGGTCACCACCTAAAACCCTCAGCTGGTCTGCAGCAGTCCGGACTAAACAAACTGATGATGTCTGAAATGGAGGAGGACACTCGCTCCAATATTTCCATGCAACGCAAGTTCAGTGTCACTGTATTTGGACTGTGGTGTACACAACAACATCAACAATCACAATGACAATCATTATCGTGTTCTTGTGTACACAGCAATCCAAATGTAGTATTTTATTTGGAATGAAATGTACCAGCCATTTGCTTCAAGAAGACATGGAATGGTGGGACGTCATGTGACCCAGACCAAGATGGCACCTTAGGGTGTTCCCTTGCTCCAGGCCTTGAAAATCTTATTACCATCGCCAAAGTACATTTTAATTTCCATCTAAACTTCTTGTCAAGGACGCCTAAACAGCAGCGAGGCAGCGTCTGGTAGTTCTTTCTACTCCATCTGGACCAAGGGACCGACCTGGAGGAACATCTGGAGGAGTCGAGGCCATCAGGATCCCCACCACACGGCTACGCTGCCCATCTGAAGGCTGTGAAGACACCAGGGGAGCTGTTGCTCCTGAAAGTCGATGATGTTGATGATGAATCCTGCCCTTTGTCAAGACGACTGACCCATCATTTCAAAAACAAATAGGACAAATTGTTGAAACTATGGAAACTCTTGTTTCTGCAGAAAGTTTGATCTTTAAGAAGATGCTAATTGATTTCACCATAGGCTGACACGTCTGTTGTAAGATTAAGATATTCTGAAGACGCATTTGTTTGTGTATTTATTATTATTTTCATTTTGTTTTGAAATTGTATCTGTTTTTCTTACAACTCAAGTTTTGTATCTCATAGTGTTTCATTTCTGTTGTTTGTATTGAATTGTACTTATATCTTAAGTTAAGAAAATCAATAAAAAGAATACAACCAAAAAAGGGACTATTCATTACTAAAACACTTTCCTTAAAGAAGTTTGATCAATTGTTGTGGTAAATGACTCAGTGAAACACTGTCTGGATGACACAGATTATTCAGTCGTTCTCAGCAGCCTCTTGCAGTGCTTCTCCACGACTTCTCTCTCTTTGAGAGACTCCATGTGTTTTTAAGAATGCAGCTGACAGAGATGCCCTGGTAGCAGCCTCAGTATTGGTGTTGGAACCTTTGAGCCAGAACATCTAGAGAAGCTTAAAATCTTAAGATGGACTAAACAACCAAAAAACAGTCAGAGTGAAAATGAATGATTTTTGACTTTTTTGCTTTGGTCATCAGTGTCTTCTGCAAGTGCTGATTTGGCAGAGACAACGGCTTTACTACAATGACAAAGCAGTGTTCTGATTGTAAATGCATATTGAGGTCCAGGAAGAAGATGACAGAGAAGAATCAGTGGAAGGGTTGGCCACACCCAATTCAAGTCTTTGTTTGTTTTACCTTTGAGCCAGAACATCTGGAGAACATCCAGACCCCAGCCCACACAGTGATTAAAGTTGATAAATAGACAGGCACAATTCAAGAAATTAAAAATATGAAATAAAAAGTACACCCTCAGCTCCAGCGGACCCTCGTGACCCTGAGCTCAGGAAGAAGTGGGTGTTGGAAATGGATGGATGTCAGTTTCTAAACAAGCGTTTATGCCAGTGCCGTCTCAGGCTGCAGGGATGGCGGGAACAGCTCCCACATTCATCCAGTCTTTGCATGCATTCAAACATCCAGTTACGTAAAAGTGCATCATTGAATGTGCTCAGTCGTCCAGTCACAAACATCTGCCTGCCACAACCCCCTCTGGGTATTATTTAGAAGGATGTGCATTGCATCGTTGTACACAAGCTACAGCCTCTGCATGCTAGATTGCTTATGACCATAAATTGTCAGTAGTGAGTGGTGCACAATATGCCATGAACACCTTCACCTGTGCTCAGCAGAAGCTGGATTCACCTGAACGGGTGTTTGTCTGTGCCCATAATTTACGGCATTGTCTGTATACATCATCATCATCATCATCTTCATCATCATCTTTTAATTCATCATTTATAAAATGTCCAAGATATTTAGTTCTTCTAAGTCCCTCAGGAATAATTGCCGGACAGTTTGAACTCATATCAAACTCTTGGTGGCGCTGTACTGTATGTCATGCCCTCATCCATATTCTGTGTAGATATTGCTGATAGTTGCTGTAGTCCATCACCACTTGAGGTAACAATGACTAGATCATCTGCATACATTAGATGGTTTACCAGCACTTCACCAATCATACACCCAGAAGTACAGGTTCTCGACTGCATGGACGATTCATCCTCATACAGATGAATAGAACTGTGACGTTTCCTCCCTGCGTAACGCCATTGCTATATAACGAGCTTCTTCTGGTGAGCACACCAGTCGAGCAGAACCCTCAAAATGTACCCAGAGACAACTTCCTGTGATTCACTCTATCAAAGACTTTAGAACAGGGGTCACCAACTTTTCCCGAGTCATATGAAGGGCAACCACTTCACTGCACTCTCCTGAAATAACACATTATCTCAGTTAGCCTTTAGTTATATATAATCAATAATAATAATATTGATTTATGTGTAGGCAATAATCACGTTAATGAGTTCCCAACAATTATCACCAATGTCTTTTAGACCTGCAGGGGGCGACTCATGTGGTCCCCTGGGGGGCGACGTGGTGACCGTCTTGGTGACCCCTGACTGTAGAAGCATCAGTAAATCTCATAAGAACAGATACATTTTTGGTCCAGTGCAGGTTCACTATTTCTTGGAGTGCACATATTCGCATGTCTGTCCCATGCTTTGGTTTGAAGCCAAACTAATTGCTGCAGGAGGTGATCCCCACTTACTCCAGCCAGCAGTATTCCCTCCACAACATTTGATAGTATGTTGGTGAGCGCTGTAGATCTTGCTCACCTCATAGGAGGAAAAACCACCCAGACCACCATAGAACCACCTAGAACCACCCTCAGACCACCAAGAACAGGGTGGGCCAACTTTTTTGACTGGTGGGGCCACTGTGGGTTGTAAAGTGTGCCAGAAGGGGGTAGCGGAGCAGCAGCAGATGAAGCAAAGCAAAGTTGCAACCAAATGAGTGTCTTTGAAGCTCCACCAGGGTCTTAGAACCTCCTAGAACCATCCAGAACCACCAGGGTCTTTATTGAAATGACTCTAAAAAACACTGCAAACATGGAGGAGATACAGATATTTTATGGCTTACTGACTATTAATATACTGCTGTTGCCTGATGAATGCAGGATTGGCCATCCTACCTGGATGGGCAGCAGAAACGCAGCCCTCCCTGTCTAAAAAAAAAAAATCGTTTTAACAATTACATAATGAACTGAGAGGGGGCAAAGGTCAACAACAAATTCAAGTGCTGGAGCCGAGAAGCAGGGAAGGTTGGAATGTGGGCCTACAGGACAGTAAACTGGGATGAAGAGGCAGCTATGCTGTCACACACCTGTGATGCTGCCCTGCACAGCTATCGTTTCCCCACTGATGAATTATTATTTTACTTTCACAAACCCCTGTTATACGACTCTACCTCATTACTGCTTTATTCGTGTTGTTTATTTTCACAATAACAATGGCAATCAGGGTTTGAACCAATCATGGGGCAACAAGGGGACCATAATCTGTTAGCATTTTAACCATCGTGCAGATAGGAATGCTCACTATAACTCTGTCTTCCCTATTTTCCAATACTGTGTAGGATGCATACATGGAAGAAGAGGGACCCAGAGGGGACATGACCATTCAGTCTGGCCTCAGTAACTCAACAGAGAGTATTGACAGCATGAAGGCCTTGACGGCTGCCATTGAGGCTGCCAATGCACAAGTGAGTGAAGGTTATCACTCATTTCATGTTGTCGTCATGTCAATGTTTTTCCCATTTATTTTACCCTGAAGATTGTATTTACAGTGGACTTCATTTCTGTCACAGGTCCATGGACCAGCCAGTCAGCATGTCAACAACAGCACAGTCAGCACCCCCATCCCAGTCTTAACCAGGAGGCCAGTAGTTGAAGACCACCGCGATGACTATAGAAAAGAAGCTCTCAGGAAGGGCAAATGTCTCTCTATAGGCATCCAGGTATTTCTGAAGGGGCTGCACACAACCAAAGACACAATTGCCTTCACTTCAAGTCACTATTTTTTTGTTCATTGGAATTTGAATGACTGTCCAACATCGGTGGCTGTAAAGATTTTGAGCATTTTTGGACGTCTGTCTAAATATCACCTCATTAAACTGAGTGTTTTAATATCAGGTCCTATGTTCTCCTCCAGGTGGATGGACCAGAGGAGATTCCAGATCCAGAAGACCCGTCAAAGTTCACCTCTGTTGGTGTTCAAGTGGAAGACAACAAAGGGTGAGAGACACTGCAAAGAAAACGAGTGAACACCAACATGAAAAATAAAAGCAGAAAGTCCCCAACTCAGCTCAACTCAGCAATCACTAGTGAATATTGACAGTGAGAGTCAATCATGTTCAGAATCACAGAGGTAGACGAACACAGAAAAGTCACTTTCCCCCTGTAGCTCTTGAACTTAAAGGGTACAAAGTGAACCGTGTTTCCACTTGTGGCATAGTTGTGGTGTAGTTGCACAGTTGTTGGTTTTTTTTGATAGACATGATCCACTTTAAGCCATTCAATGTGAAGAAAAGATTCAGGCAGGAAATGTGTCCTTAATGAAAGTTTAATCACACAAGTTTATGTTGATTTTTCTTTTGTGTGTAAATATATATGTATTTTATTTTTTTTCGCTTAACCATATATGCCGATGAAATGGGCTCTTTGACAGGGGCTGGTGGTATGGTCGGGACCCAGGATCAAGAGACAACACCAACAATGCTCACTCTGTTAAACACTCTTTAATTCAGCAGAAAGTAAAAAGTCACGTTTAAAGACAGGCGAGGGGTCATTCCATCAAAGTCCCTTAAGAAGTGGAGATTTATTGGACCAGACTCAGATCAGTGGTGGCTTGGGTGTATCCATAGCTGTTGCTATGGTTCCATATGTTAGACAAATCTTCATGGAACGTTCCCCAGGAATCAGGGAGAAATCCACTCTGGAAAGAATGAGCTAGTCTGACACATGAGGCAGTCAGCACCTGGACAAGGGAGGTCATACACAAGGACAACAGAGACAATCTGGCATGGACGAGGGAGTGAGGCAGGGGTTCAATACACAGAGACATAACACAGGTGAAACCAATCAGGACAAGGAGAAAAATCACATGACCAGGAAAACTTGGGAAGTCAAAATAATGGTGGCAACACAAGAGACAACAAAAACAACAAAAATGAATAAAATATAGATGGTTTTAACGAAAGTGCAGGGATGACTTATGGTGGTCTCCGTCTACTAACGTGTAGAAAGAGTTTAAGAAAGAGTTCATGTGAACTGAGGTTTTTATCTACCAGTATTTATGATATATTTTCCTCTTCTTTCATCAGGTATCGCCGATTTCAGCGTTCCAATAGTGTGACAACTGCCGTGCAGGTAATTTGATATACTTCTGCAATGGTGTGTGTGTGTGTGTGTGTGTGTGTGTGTGTGCGCGCGCGCGTGTGTGTGTGTGTTCCAATATTCAATGGAAATTCAGTTTATTCATTTACCAGTTGGTCGTATCTTTCTTCATATTTTCTTCAGTTTTGGTATTTCTCTGCTTCCAGGACTTTGTACACATTCTCTCTCCCTGTCTGTGTCTAACTTGCTCTCTGTGCACTCGATGTGGCTTCATCAGATATATTTCATGTATTAATTTGGAAGATTGCTTAAGCAGTGAAGTGCTTAACTCTGTTAGAAATATAACAGAGTGCTGCAGGTCTGTTTTTCAATAACGGACCTGCAGCACTCAAAGAGAAATCAAACAAGTTGTTTGTTACTCAGACTGTTATTCATTTGATCCATTCAAAGGCGGATCTGGACATGCCCGACCTCCTGGACATGGCTCTAGACTCCCCTGACACTGACATGGAAGTCTTGTCGTCTGGCGCCATCTCTCGTCAATACTCTCGGGATGCCACCGCCTCCACAGTTAGCATCCAGGGCTCAGGGAACCACTACCACGCCTGTGCCTCCGATGAATATGAGGACGTGGGCTTTGACCCATCCATCCTTCCACCTCCAGACCCCTGGATAGATAGTGTAACAGATGAACAACTTGATATCAACTTCAACAATTCCACTCTTCTGGAGGTACGTGTGATTGTTTACATGACAGCAAGAGCATCCGTTGGCATTTATTTATTTCAAGTACACGTGTGAAGAAAGCTAGTCACAGTTCCGTGTGAAGCTCCAAGTCAACCGTGGCAAAAGCCAGGAAGTTGATTGACATGCAGAGTAAGAAGGTGGACGTCAATCTGGTTCAATCTGTTTGGACATTGTTTGGAAAGGTAGAGAAATGTCTTAAGAGAGTTGGTCTGTCAGGTGGAGTGATGAGTCTGAAGTAAAAAAAAAATAAAAAAAATGAAAGGTGTGATGTTCGTTATTGTCAGTGTTAATAACAGAACAGAATGCACAGGTTGGATGTGAGTTAGAGGAGAAACAGAGGGAAGTAGATGCAGTGTTTCCCCTAAAGAGAGAGAGTGGTGGGGATTGGTGCAGACCTACATGGACATGGTGGTGCAGGCAAACACAGTGATGAACAAATGATGAGCAGGCTTACTTTGTTATTGGCTCGACTTTGGAAAAAGGACGGAAATGGAGGCAGTAGACCAGAATTCCAACTTATGCGCTTCACCTCATTCAATACCTACAAGTCACAATTATAATTTTAGAAATATCGCTTTTATTTTAACAAAAAACTGTCATGGAAACGCAGCAAGGGAATTAGAAATAGAAAAATATTAGGTAATATGACTAAGACAATATGAAAGGTGGTAGTTGAGTTTTTTTTTACTGAAGTAATCTAACAAGATCTGTGAGAGTGTGAAACTGCCTGAGGAGTGGAGAGTGAGCCAGTTTTAAAGAGCAAAAAGGAAAAATGCAGTGTTGTAACCCAACTACAGAGGAGCTCAGTTGATGAGCCACACAGTGAGGCTATAGAAAGGAGTTGTGGAAGCGAAGGTCACAGTCAGCTAGAGCATCTGTGGGCAAATCCAGCATGTATTCCTCACAGCAGACGCTGTGAGATGCTGAATGGATTAAGATGTTTGCAGATGACTTTGTGATCTGCAGTGAGAGCAGGGAGCAGACACAGGGAAACAGAGGGAGAGGATCTCCTGTGCTTGGGGGGTCAACAGTCCAGGGCAATGGGGGGGTGTTTGGTAAGGAGGGAAGCCAACCAGAAGATTGGATTTGGTGGAGAAAAGTGTCAGGTGTGCTGTCTAATGAAATAATACCTGCAAGAATGAAAGTAAAGGTACATACATGTGTATCAATACCTTTGTTTTTTCCACAATTTAACTCAAAATAATGATTTTCATATATTCTCTTACATTTGACTTGAAATTGACATTTGTGCGCGCAGATTGCATTGCCAATGTGTCTCAATGTGCTGAAATCTGTGGTGCAGGCTGTGCAGCGGTCAGTGTGTCAAAGGGACGGACGCTGGTTTCTGAAGCTGCTGCAGGCAGAGACCGACCGCATGGAGGGCTGGTGCCGACAGATGCAGCTGGAGCAGCAGGAGAACGCCCTGGCTGAAGATAGTATGTGTGTGTGTGTGTGTGTGTGTGTGTGTGTGTGTATGAAAGACAGAGATGCCATACCGTCATACATTCTGTTTTGGTCTTGATTTTTCATTGAATACAGTGACTTGCAGTTAGGTCTGCAGACTCCCAGGTGGATTCAAATCAGTTCAGTTTTCATTTCCATTTCATTTCATTTATTTCTTCAAACAGGTTTAAAGAAAAACAGAAAATACAAATAAACATGTAATCATGCTTATGCAAGAAAATCAACAACAAAAAGAAATGTGAAAAGAGAACCACTCTACAACAACACAAGCTACCGCTCCATGTTGGAAGGGGTGGAGGATGAAGTTTTTGAATAGTGATCAATCAAAGCAAACACAAGGCTAAAAACAAAAGAAGAGAAAGAATGACGACTCAAACAGGCACAATTGTGGTCGAATGTGTGACAACAGATTGAGTCAATTGTCTATTAAGTTAATGAAGGCTGAGTGATAGTGCTCTTATAAATAAAATAAAAATATAAATAAAAGTAGTAGTAGTAGTAGTAGTATTACGTGTCGCTTCCTCAATAAATAAAATGTCTACCGTGAGCTGCTTTCCTCCAGAACTGCTGTAAATCAGGTTGCGTGACTGCGGCTACAATGTGCTTCCTACACATGAGGAATCTCTCTGGGCCTCTGGGAACAGTGCCCAAACTCCACCTACTGGCCTTCTGCTCCCTCACTCCCTGATTGGTTAGCCTTAGGTTAAAGGGGGGTTATGGATGTGGTTCGGGGTTCATAGCACGCAGGACACTGAGCCAATCAAGCCAATCAGGGATCCAGGGAGGCGGGTTGGATTGGTTGAATTGTTTTTAACACAATCGTTTTGCGTATGGTGATGTGTGTCATGATAATAGAAAATTGTGATTGTGGTGTCCGTATCACCCTGCCCTCAATTAATTGTGACAAAATTGTAGTTTTAAACTCAGCATGAAATGGTTGATGACCGTCTGTATTTGAGAGCATTGGATTTCTGCCTCGATAAAACAGCTTTGTCGTGATTAAATAGCAAAGCAACTGTTCATGTAACATTATAACAATGTTCTCTTGGGAGGTGACAAATTAAAAGTATGTGCAGTGTGCACCCCTGGAGGACAAACGACCGACCGTGCACCTCCATCTCTGTGTTTTCAGTCCTTGGGAAAGTCAGGAGCGCGATAGGCAGCGCCCAGCTTCTGATGTCGCAGAAGTTCCTGCAGTTTCGGGAGCTGTGTGAAGAGAACCTGGTGAGTGTGCTTCAGTCAGATGGAGACATCATAGCATCCACTTTCCATAATGTTCATAGCTTTTACAAAATGCGCTAGATTGAACCCAAGAAAATGTGAGCGCAAACCTCGGACGTTACTTCCCTCTAGCCAACACTGCCTTGCTAACACATCACTTCCACTGCATTGTATGGAGGCTTTTACCATTTGTTTGTAAAGTCATGAAGCTCTGATTCCAGTTATATAATTATGAATATTATAAAAAATACACTACAAAGAGCTCAGACAGCAATGTGAATGTCAATCCAAGTCTGACGATTTGTCTTCAATAATTATTGATGCTTATGGCAACCAGAGCTGAGAGGCCATACAGAATAAATTGGTACTTTCACAGTTTTTCCGATCACATGGAAAGTATTTGGTGACATTATTTGGAATAAACGATGTTGCTTTGTCAGCATCTCGGTTTGTCTCGCCGTTTCTTCACGATTCTCAGTCTCAAACTTCACTCGGTCCTAACTTGACAGAATCCCAATGCCCACCCTCGCCCCGTGGCCTCCGACCTCGCTGGTTTCTGGGACATGCTTCAGCTCTCCATCGAGAACATCAGCCTCAAGTTTGACGAGCTCCACCAGCTCCGAGCAAACAACTGGAGACCTCTGGATCCCCCTGAGAGGAAGGTCAGCACTCAAGTTCTCAGCATGCTGCCACCTACAGAGTGTTTGTGCGGCTTCAGTGCCCATTCATGAATGGTCCAAATGAATTTCAGTTCTTTAAAATGATGTAGAAAGAAGTGAATGAGTTGTAAATCAACCTTTGCGTTGTCATTTAGTTGCAAATAATAAACCTCAGTTTCGGTGGAGACACTCCAGGTAAAGATGCACATCACATATCTGCAATGGAAGCATATATATTCAGTATAGTTGCTTTGATTTGATATGACAGGACATCATGCTATTGGAAGCTGATGCTGGCCGAGTGCAGAGGTAAAATATGCATTTAGAAAATATTCGAAACAGATCAGAAAAATATGGCAGGTTAATTGAATCTGGATTAGCAGTTTATTAACATCAGCGCGACTGTTCTGTCTTAACTGAAAAGAAGATCAGCGTCACTGCGCTCCCCATGTTTAGATGGGCAGCTTCAGGAAAGACACACTGTGGCGCCACCATCACAACACATGATTTTCTGTTGTTGTTCATGATAATCACTATGTCCAAACACAGACATGGTGTCATCAATGAACTGTGTGTCTTGTACCAGCGAGTGGCCTCACTGCAAGTATAACACTGATCACACAGCCTGCTGTCGCTGAGACACTGGTCTTCCTTTACTGGTCTGCACTGGTCCTTGTTAAAAGGTCTACACAGGTCTTTGTTGTTCTGGTCTGCACTGGTCTTTATTCACTTACTGGTCTACACTGGTCTTTGTTTAATGGTCTACACTGGTCTTAGTTACTGGTCTACACTGGTCTTAGTTTAATGGTCTGCACTGGTCTTTATTCACTTACTGGTCTACACTGGTCTTTGTTCACTGGTCTACACTGGTGTTAGTTTACTGGTCTACACTGGTCTTTATTCACTTACTCGTCTACACTGGTCTTTGATCACTGGTCTACACTGGTCTTAGTTACTGGTCTACACTGGTCTTTATTCACTTACTGGTCTACACTGGTCTTTGATCACTGGTCTACACTGGTCTTAGTTACTGGTCTACACTGGTCTTTGATCACTGGTCTACACTGGTCTTAGTTACTGGTCTACACTGGTCTTTATTCACTTACTGGTCTACACTGGTCTTTGTTCACTGGTCTACACTGGTCTTAGTTACTGGTCTACACTGGTCTTTTTTCACTTACTCATCTACACTGGTCCTTGTTCACTGGTCTGCACTGGTCTTTTTTTGTTTGATGGTCTGCACTGATCTCTGTTGCTCTGTGGGTCATGGAACTTAATACAAATACCAGGACTCAGTAGCTGAGGACGTGGATAAACTAAAGATCCTGCAAGTGGAGCAAGAAAAAGACAGGTGGTAGACGGGGCAGGAGGGCGAGAAAGAGAGAGAGAGAGAGAGAGAGAGAGAGATCTGAACTGAGCTGTGACTGAGCTAAACAGCTGAAAAATAGTGTCATGAGGAGCGGAGAGTGTAGTTCACCTCCTGTAAACTACACTTCTGGTAGCCCACATATAACTGGGTATCATCTGCATAACGGTTAATACTGAAGTGTTCTATTAAATGTTTCCAAGTGGTAACATGTAAATGTCCGTGTGGGGAAGATTTTATGAAAACGTAAGCCCATAATAATGTCTCTATATTCTATCCAAACACTTTTCTCAAACTGTTTCATACTCCAGCTGCTTTGCTTCTCCATCCACCTCGCTTGCTGTTCTTCTGGAACGCCTCTGTGGTTTTCTTATGTGTGTCCTAGCGGGCACCAAACAGTTGTGTCTGTCCTAGCAGACATCCCATGGCGTTAAACTGGCGTCTGGCTGACTAGTCAACACGTCTCACTGTGGTTTTTCAGATGTCTTCCATGCAGTGTGTCTTTGACTGTACCTACTAAGTCTGCCGCTCATTCACTCTGCTGGTCTGTCTCTTTCTTGTGCTTTTTTTGTGTTGACAGTGAAGGTGCTTGCAAAACTGCCATCCATCAGTCAGCATCACAGCAGCGCCGCCACCACCACCACCACCAGCACTGGGCCTTGACACGCTCGGCCCTCCATGGACCCATCATCTCTGTCCGTCCATACACATCTCCATTCATGTCTTCTTCTTGTCCTTCCTCTACCCCCTTCCATTCCTGCAAAGCTACACATCCATCACATTGTTTCTGTCGCTGACGGCTTCTGCAGTTCGTTTGTATTCACCAGTGTTACTGATCATCCTTCTGCTACCACGCCCAGTTGGCATGGACTCCAACCAGTTTTTAAAAGAGATTTTAAATGATAGGAAAATGAAGGAGGTGTGTAGTGTTGCCAACTTTCATTGAAAAAAATAAAGGAGGCCTCCCTCCCTCCTGCAGTGCTCGGGGCCATCATGACCATCACAGCTCAGTGGCTCCCTGTAGTGCTCAATCAGAACTTTAAATTGGGCTTCAAAAAACCATATGGTACACATGGTTTGAACTGCTCTGTTAGCAATAGACATTACAGACATAACTCGTATTGAGATCTTTTAATTGAACATATTTGTACACAACAGTCAGTAAAGTGCAGGATGGATGGATTTGACAAAAGAAGCAGCGATCCTCATTCATAGCTTACTCTACGCAAGCTAGCATCCAGTGCGCAGTTGTTGCGAATGGCTTGCCCGATGGTTTTACCTGCAGCTACGTAGATGACAGTTTTGAACGCAAACTCTATGGAAACAAACGTGATTTTGCATCCAGGATAAATTGACGTTGAAGACAACTGAGAAATACGGGACAAAGCCGGTTCAGTATCCGTTCAAGACGGAACCATTTCACTGTCAAATACTGGACAGTTGGCAACTCTCGTGGGTCTGACAGAACATCAAGTGTTCTTTATTGTTGTGCTATATTTTGGATTCCATTTTTAATGTGATGATAATAGTCTTGTTTCTTTCATTTGCTTTTTAATGAACTGATTATCAGGAAATGTATCGTGGCATGAGTCGGACGTGTCAGGATAATGTAACATTATTATGTGTTGCATGTTTACAACAGGTACTATGTCATGTGTTGAATGATGGCACAGAAAAAAAAGAATATTTATGAATGAAGAAGCTGTGCTGTTTGTTAATCACCTTAAAATATCCCAAGAAAGACACGAGCTGCTCGACTCCCAGCACGGCCACAAACATGTCTGTCTCTTTCCTTGAACCCCCCCCAACCCTCACAACCAGGAGAGGCGGTTGCCACCCCCAGTGCCAAAAAAGCCACCCAAAGGCCCCCATCAGCACCCTCCGCTGGCCAGGGACCGCTCGCTGGAGAGCTCGGAGAAGCAGCGGCAGGAGGCCAGGAAGCGGCTGATGGCGGCCAAGAGAGCCGCGTCGGTCCGACAGAACTCGGCCACAGAGAGCGCAGACAGCATCGAGATCTACATACCTGAGGCGCAGACAAGGCTATGAATACACACACACACACACACACACACACACACACACACACACCATATTCAAAGGCCCACAGCTAGATTCATAATCTTTGGTTGCAAACAGAAAATGGTTTTGAGCAGATTCCAGCAGATTGCTTCAGTAGTGTTCAGAGATCATCTGTAGTCTCATCAGTGTCCATCCAAACTGTTGTGAAAACATGGTATCCATGCCAAGGCTAGTCTGATTGTACAACAACATCTGGTCGTGTTACAATCTGATTAGTCACACACTAAAGAACAAACAAATTGTGGCACTTTGACTTCAGAATTGGCGTGTTGGTTCTTACACACTTTGGTACCAGTAGATTTGTTCTGATTTCACTTTTTTTTTTCCTTAAAAGTGCAATTTTGTTGTATTTGATAGTCTTGGAAATTTTTTTCAAATATTTGGAGAAGTCAAAGGACTTGTTTTGCCATCCGCTGGAGCTGTTGTTCACCCTCAGCACAGAAAACCCGGCAGCTTGATAGGAGCCTCCTTCTCACTCTGCCTTTCACTCTTTCCAACACAAGTCACCGCTAAGGCTCCTCATGGAAACTTTACATTGACCCCGCACATGCAAAATGGTTTGGGATCTTTTTTCAACAAACATATTCTAATTTCCATGCTCCAAAATTCCAACTAAACCCAACATGGGCCACTAAACCCAAGCAGCAAAAGAGGCGCGAACGTCCCTGTGGATATGAAGTGAAGCTAATGTGAAGACTGAAACCAAACACAGCTGCACAACATCTGGGTTTTATGCGGCAAAACATGTTTGTTTTTTTTCAGTGAGTTTCCAACGGAAGTAAAGTTGTTTTCACAGAAATGCTGAAAAATTCAAATTTTTTTCCATGCAACTTATTTTTGTACGATATTGTATTTTGAGAAAATGTCCTCTTGTTTGATTTTAATGTCGGCAGTTTCCGACAGACTGCCTGTCACTACTAAATTAATTCTGTTGATGTCAACTGAATGGTCATAAGCGCTCATTAGATATAATAATTAATTATTGATAACTGTGAATGTAAAAAGAAACATACTAATGTGATTTCACATATCCTGGTTCCACATAGTTCTGTTTTCTGATTCATCCTGGTTTGGCTTTTAGCAAGGCAAGATTTGTTGATCCACTATTACACAGTCAAGTCAAAAGTAATTGCTTTTGCAACATTAAAATCGTAACATTTTGCACATAAACTCATGAACACAAGTATGTCAGGGTTTGTTTTTTGTTCGATTTTTTTCTTGCAATCTCAAGGTCATTAGAACAAAATCTGTCTTTCCTCTTTGTTTGGTCTTTGGTCTTTGTTTTATCACCTGAGCTTGAATACGACCGGCTAAATTTCTTTCTTTTTTATTTATTTTTTATTTTTTGGTATTCAGAAACAACCTGCATAAGGAAAATTGTTTCCTCCATAACTTTATCCCACTATCATTTCCAAAGTCCCGCCCAGTCTGAACAGCCATATGTCCTTTGTTAAGAATTTGTTGAGGGGAAACTTCAGCTTCATGAGGGACTGGATCCCACCTCCAGTGTTGTTCTTTGTTTTGTTCACTTTTCTGCCGAACAGAAGAACCATGGAGAAGTTCTACTGGTGATCGACTCACCACTAGAACTTCAAGGAAGCATCCAATGTGGTGATGATGCCAGGAGCAGAACATTTCCAATCCATTTGGAGCTGCCGTGCTGCTGGTTTCTCCTCCGACCTTTGACCTTGTCACTGGAGCGCTGCTGAAGTCAGAACATCTGGATCGTTCCATCCAGGTTTGGAATGCAAAGCTTTACAGACGGTACCTGGCTTC
The DNA here is from genome assembly GCF_046127955.1 of Nelusetta ayraudi. Taxonomy (NCBI): domain Eukaryota; kingdom Metazoa; phylum Chordata; class Actinopteri; order Tetraodontiformes; family Monacanthidae; genus Nelusetta; species Nelusetta ayraudi. The sequence goes on from NW_027466239.1 coordinate 794,193, forward strand.
AGCTCTGACAGAACCCTGATTGCACACACACACACACACACACACACACACACACACACACACACACACTCACACAAGCTTTCCTGGAGCCACTTTGTTGACTTGTGATGCGACGTGTGTGAACATTATTGTGCTGATCAACAATATTTAACTGCCATGAAATGTTCTGCAGCAGCACTGTGGACATCCAGAACAGAGAGTTTGAATGAAACTGTTCCCTGATGATGATGATGATGATGATGATGAGGATGATGATGATGATGATGAAGACTATCATGTTCTGTTCATGAAATTATTGCATTTTTATTTTTCTCCTTTTCTAAAACTTTGTGTGTGTGTGTGTGTGCGCGCGCGTGTGCGTGTGTGTGTGTGTGTGTGTGTGTGTTGGGGGGTTGTACAGAAGCTGATTACCTATGTGTTGACACGATGATAACAGTAAGCCATATTTAATGTGAACTATGTTTCTTATCAAGGGGAAAGGGCCATACAGATGCTGACAGGGTTTATTTATTTATTTATTTATTTATTTATTTATTTATTTCTCGATGTATTCATCGATTCTGATCCCGAGTGTTCCAGTAGCAAGCTCACTGTCGGGGAGTTTGGAGCAACAGTGAAGCAGACGCAACGCGACACAGTGTGAACGCCAATGTGAAGCAGAACGCAGCACAATGATGGACAGAGTTGAAAATGATTGGATGCTTCGTTCCAAGAGAAGCTCCGCCCGACAACGGCGGCACCACGCCGCTGCTCAGAGAGCAGCGTGAGGATCAGAGTCAGACACACCGGGTCATGAAGGACATCCTCACTTCTTTAAAGGTCCAGTGTGTCACATTTGGCTGGGTTTAGGATCTCTACGCTGCCTATAAATACATTAATAAAAGTGTAATTGCGGCACAATAAACGTACAAAACAATGTTTCAGTAACAGACTGCTGTACAAAACAAAAGAAGAAAATGGCCGTGTATTTTCTAGGCTTATGGGTTATTCATATTCTAAACAATACAAACGCTGTAATAGTAACATCTTTTAACCATATACCATAAAATCCACTAATTTAAACTCTGTGTTTGAATTGCTTTGTAAACCTGGAAACTATCGTTTAGCTTTGGAACGCAGGAATCCTGGGCTGCTCGGCGACGCCGCCGCCAGAAAAACCCCAGGTCATTCCAACCAATCATGTGTCAGCATGGTTTGCCATTCTGTCCTCAGGAAGGGAGGGAAATGTAGTTCTTCTAAATCAGGGTCTCCCAGTCTCGCTTGTTTGTCCAGTGAAAATGAGTTTGGTGTTTGCGGAGGTTCTCACTGTTATTGTGTGTCTGAGCTCGCCGTGTGTGATTCCCACCGAAGGCAGTGCAGTGTGTGGGTGCAGTGTGCGGGTGTAGTGCGGGTGCAGTGCGGGTGCAGGTGGTGGGTCCTGTGGGTGTGTGAGGTCTCTCAAGTCTCTCTAGTGCTTCCTGCGTCCCTGGTCCTCTCCGTCAGTCAGGCCTTTCCTCCAGACGCTCTGGTAGCCTCACTCTGTAGTCCAACCATCCACTCAGTCACTCACTCATCTCCTGTGTTTGTACAGAACATGGTGGGGGGGAGGGGGGGGGGGTTGTTTCGTAACGCATGCAGACACAATAACGGTACTTATGAATCTGTATCTCAGTTTAAAGAAATGTATTTGGTTTATTATTAATAATCTTATTTGTTGATGATTTTTTTTTTTAAACTATGAGAGTGTCTGTTTGACGTGCTCCTGGATCTCTGGTTGTATTATAAATGAAAGATTCTAAATGTCCATAGCCACTACTGATGATGAACCCATAATAAACATCAATGATCATGAGAGATTGTGTCGCGTTGGTTGGGTGCTTCAGTCGTAGTCCAAGGACACCTGTGCAGCCGGCATCTGAAAGCAGCATCACAGGCAGCAGTCACACGGTCCACTGCTTCACTGCAGAGGGAGGCGGTTTGGGGAGTCCTGTGGGCCTGAACCTGCCACTGGACTCCCTCTGTGATGCCCTTCAACTGTCATCAATCCCATCCTTCACATGTGTAACTATGGCAGTGTCTCAATCCTTCACCTCCTTCTGGATCCCAGGACGCTTTGCGTGCTGCTGCAAAGCATCCTGGGATCCTGGGAAGTCGGCTGAAATTAGCGCCACCTACTGGCAAAGACACCACGTATAAATTGAAGTATTGAAATTTCACATCAAATACTGAGTTTTTAACGCAGGGTTTTTACTGATTTGAACATCCAACGGCATCGTTAGATGGTGAACAAATGGTTAGCTTGATGCTATGAAAACCTCACTTCCTGGGTTGGCCAGCAGGAGGGAACAGCGGTGACGCAACCAGGAAATACGCCGAAGGCCAGACCGTCCCATGTGGTTACCGTGGAGGCGGGTTTGGGTCGGTCCTTCTGGGCCGGGTCCTCGGGAGGATGCTTCCTTCAGACGGAGGACGCTTCCTTCAGACGGAGGACACTGTGTTCGGTGCAGACCCTGAATTGAGACACAGCCTGTATTTGTTTCAAACACACCTGGGCTCCATGGTCTGCTGGCCCAGGTCTGCCTCTCCCTCTCTCTCTCTCTCTCTCTCTCTCTCTCTCTCTCTCTCTCTCTCTCTCTCTCTCTCTCCACAGGTGTGGCTCAGGTGCAGGCAGCTGCAGATCGTCATCCTCATCAAGCCTCCACTATGAAAGCCAGGTTCTCCAGCCACTTCCTGCCAGATCACTGCACTTCTCTCAGCAGTAGCAACTGGCAGGCTGAGCCCTCAATGCGGCTCATCGAACCTCCTGATCCAAGTTCCTTATTGTTGTCATTGGGGATTAACCATTGGCCTGTCACCCCAGGAGGACTCTCCTGCACTGCCTGCTGCTCCTCCCTGCTCCTCCCTGGACCTCCCTGCTCCTGCTGCGAGGCTCCACTCAGCCACCGTCTACCTCCTGGCTTCAGTGTCTGTGCTCACTCCCTTCACTTCATCCACTGACAGTTTCTAAAATAAGCAGTCAAGAGTCTGCTTCCCCTCTGCGTCTGTCACTTGGTCCAAACTTTCCCCACCTGAATGTCACAAGAACACCATCAAAACTTGCCATGGTTATTCTGCAGAACAGCTTCAGAGTAGATGGAGATCCAGAGTTGGTTCCATTAACTAATGAGAAAACAACAGCGAACTCAACGAAGGGTTTTTTTTTTTTTTTTTTTTTTCAAATGTATAATTTCACAGTGAATGTGTGAGTCAGTCTCCTGGCTCCAGGTTCCTTCACGGCAGCTCCGCCACGATCAAACGAACCAGCGTTCATGTATTCCAGCAGAGGGCGCCACTCGGCAGCAGTTCACTGCGGCACTGAGTGGAGGAGAGAAACTCTGGGTTTGCCGACTCAGAGCTGCTGTCGACCACCTGTAGTTTCACAGTGTGTTACACAGTGTGTGAGCAAACATCATTCAGATCAGATCATCGCTAAACTGGAAAGTTGAACCTTGTGTCAATAAAATACTTTTTTTTTTTTTTTTTTAGCGGCTATGCGGTCATTTGGAACCTTTTCTAGCGGTGAAACGGGGCATTGCAGCGCGTGACGTAGAGAGATTCCACTCCACTACTGGTGAAAAACCAGAGTTCCCCTCGTTTCCAGGGTGACACACTCAGTTTCTTCTAAACACCGCTTTCCTCGACAGCAGCAGTTTGTGCCGTACGATATAAACTGCATTTCCTTCTGCGACCAGCAGGTGGCGGCATTTCTTGACATACAACACCGTCTGCTGCTGCGGTTCTCCAGGGGGAAAAGTCTGTCCACGCTTTTCTTCTGGACTAAACTGCAACACAAGTCCACCCCTGGACGTTGTGAGGGGTTCCACACCTGCTGTGTGTTGGGTGATTGACTCGAGCTGAAGTTATGACATCATCACAGAGCGCCTGTATCTGTCTGTCGTACTGTGTAGTTTGTTCATTAGTATCATTAGGTAAATATCCTGACGTCTAAACCTGACGTCACAGATACAGATGAGACAGAATTGAACTTCTAGTCAGTTGAAAACATCTCCTAAAATCCAATGTACAAGAGTGAAGAGGAATATGGTGGCAAAACATGGATGAAGTTTCATCTCTTTACGACCTTGTTGGCAAAAAAGAAGAAAATATTTGTGTTAGAAATATTTATATATTTTATTTATATATATTATTATATATTTATAGAATAAAACACCTGATTTATTATTATTATTATTATTATTATTATTATTATTATTATTATTATTATTATTATTGAAAGAAAACCTTTCAATGATATCAGAAATGATGTGAAACTACAACTGATTGCTGTTCTTCAAGGAAAAGCTGTAACAGTCGAGTCAGGGCAAAACTTTGTCTCAGTAAAAAGTTATTAGGTGGTAAAAGGCTTAACATGGTGTTATAAACCATGCCACATGAGCTTCTAATTGCTGTTATTATGATTATTAAATCTCCATTAATCTCCTGCACTGCCTCTGGGCAGAGCGGGACTCTCTCCAGCCTCCTCACATTAGCCCGGCTATTATAGTCTGGAGCCGGCAGATTAACGCCCCAATCAATTAGACTCATTAGCAACTGAGTCAACTGAGCCCCCCCTCAACCCCCCCACCCCCCCCCCCCCACCACCACCACTACCCTGCCCTACACCCCGACTCAACCCCCCCCCCCCCCCCCCCCAAAAAAAAAAAAAAGTTAGAATTGCCCAGTAATATGCAAAGCCTCAAACAAAAAGGGCAGCACTTTCTATGAAGGTCTATTAATGCCTTATGGAAGCACTCATCATGCTTTATACAACACATTACCATGCTTTTATAATGCATTTATAAGACATTACAAAACCTATCATAAATGTTCACAATGATGTATAACAACGTTGACAAATGATTACGAGTGGTGGATATAATGTGCTATAAGCTCATCAATCATAATGTTTGATAACCTCCACAGCAAAGTGTCACTGAAGCCCTGGATGGTATTACCACGTTATAACTACCGTTTATAAAAACATGTGTTAGACTATGGTTTTGTGAAGTTAAAGAAAAGTGTCAGTCACATGTTGTACGATGCCTTCATAGAGGCGCTATTCCGGGAGTGCTGACACTTCAAGATCACAAAGTCAACCCCGTCAGTAGGTCTTATGTTTGTGTAACAGTGGACCACACGAGATTACAGTCTTGTGTCGGGTTGAATTCATTTGAGTCAATAAAGTTTTATCGCCTCCAGTCCACCGAGAGAGAAAAAAAAAACACCTCCCATTGGTCAGTCTCTCTAGGGCGCATGCGTCTGTCTGTCTCACTCCCCTCTTGGTGCATGTGGCGGCGTTCCCAGGAGCTCGCGCACTGCGACACCTGATGACCCGCATTCATTGGTTAGTGAGCAGCAGCGCCTCGCAGCGGCCAGGAGAGGGAGTGCTCATGTCGTCTACTTAATGACGATGGATGGATGGATAGATGGATGATAGATGGATAGATAAATAGATAGATGGATTTACTTTATTGATCCTAAATTAGGAAACTACACTGCTGCAGCACTAGAAAAAAACAGTATAAAAAAACTACACAGTAGTTACAAAAACACACAAATGAATCGTGTGTGTGTGTGTGTGTGTGTGTGTGTGTGTGTGTGTGTGTGTGTGTGTGTGTGTGTGTGCTGGCTTGGTCTACAGTCAGTGACCCAACAGTTCCCCCAGTTCAGGTGTTGTGCGCCTGAACGCACCGTGACCGTGAACGCAACGCAGCAGCTCGATCAGCAGCAGATGATGAAACTTTTTCTCCTTCAGGGAGATGATTGTTTTTATTATGATGGTCCAAATTAGACCCTTTGGTTTTTCCTCTGATGGTGCAAAGAGGCTTTGAGACGAACTTTGGTTGGAAAATTAGTTTTTCAGTTCCTGTTTTTTTTTAGCGTTTATTTCTTTTTGAATTGATAGAGATGCACCGGAGGAAGGAACTTTAAATGTCGTTGTCCTCCTGCATGTATGATGACAATAAATGATTAACGATTAAAGATTTAGGACTGGACAAATACAAGTGATTGATTGATTGATTGATTGACCACTTTTCCATAATCGACAGACTCATATTATTCTATATTATTGGTTTCTGATGCAAAAGAAGAGACATTAGTAAGTCAGTCAGTCAGTTAAAAAGTCATAAATGATCGACCTCCATCAAATGATTCCATGTCGACCGGAAGTGGCCCTTAAGTTAATGTCAGTGCGGTTTTTTTTCTCCCGCAGAACAAGAGGAACATGTGTTTTTCCCTCGTTAGTGTGATGATGATGATGACGATGATGATGATGATGATGATGATGATGATGATGATGATGATGATAATAATAATAATAATAATAATAATAATGATAATGATAATAATAATTATTATTATTATTATCATTATTATTATTATTATTATTATTATTATTATTATTATTATTATCATTATTATTATTACTATACGGAAGTCGGAGATGCCCGCACAAAATCATGCAGCCAATGACGATGAAGATCAATTGTTTCTCTTCTGCATTTTTTTTCCGTGTGTGTGTGTGCGCTCGCGCGCAGCAGACGTTCCCCTCGGCTCGGAAAAGAAAAAAAAGAAAAAAAAAACGACGGTAATTCGGACCGTGCAGGTCGTTAACGCGCCGTGACCGCGCGCCCCACGTCGCCCATTGACGAGCGTGCGAGTCGCTGTGAGCGCGCCGAGTCGCACGAGACGAACAAGTGTTGCGGTTCCCATGAAGCTCCTCGGTGCGCAGGCAGCGGTGCCGCACACGAAGGGTGACACACACACACACACACACACACACACACACACACACACACACACACACACACACACACACACGTTATGCTAATTAGCAGCATCTTACTTCTATATTGAATGGGATTAATTTATGTTAAATATTGACTGCAGCGCCTCCTGTTAGTGCGCTTTAAATCGCTGAGTGTCCAGTGACGTCATTTTGTACACGTGAAACCATCGCCCATTGGCTGCGTCAGGTATCCGTAGATCTTTATTGAACAATGAAGAATTAGAAAACAGCAAGCATGGATGTTATTAAACCTGCTTTATTAATATCATTACAATTAGTTTCTACGTGATGCGCAGCTATGCGCCGCATAAGCGCTCCCAAATTAGCGCACAACCACTAAAAAAGGCGCAAAGAGGCGAATCAGTCGTTTATTAAAATGATGATTTATGATGTATGATGTTTTGTTGTTGATTTATGTTGTGATGTGTTTGAGAATCAGCCGCAGCTGTAGCGTCACTGCAAAGAACTCATTGGTGTCTTTGCGCCACTTTTTTTCTTTATTTTCACAAATGTGTCACGTGACTGCTGTTGGCCTGTTGCTTTTTCTCCACTGACATCCGACACCACTTAAGAAATGTCTCATTAAAGTTCCTTCAAATGTTGGTGAAAGAAATCTTTGCTTTTTTTCTTGTTTCTCTTGTTTCGTCGGTGCTGCTGCTGAATCAGCAACATCAGGCAGCACTGACGGACTGACTGACGGACTGACTGACTGGAGGGAAAGGAAAATCACAAAAAGTGAACTACAGAAAACCAAATGTGTGGAATTAAAGTTGGACCCCCCCCCCCCCCCCTTCCTCCTCCACTGCCCCCACCGAATAGTGATTCAGACATAATCCCGTGTAATCTCTACCCGGAGGGGATTATCCATCTGTGACTGTAGAACAAATTAAAGGGATTTCCTCCTCAGCGGTCATTGAACAGCAGCAACCTTCACCCTCCACCCAACCTGGCCTCAGCTGCTTGAAGGTATTTCACATACAACCAGATACAAGCTGCTGCCGATGAGGCTTCACGGTGCCGAAGCACCTTCATGATGTTGAACATGAGCAGCAACAACATGATGAGCAACAACATGATGAGCAACAGAGAGCTCTGACACTTGTTGACTCGCAGCATTACAACCGCAACAGAACAATGTAGGAATAAATATCATAAAAATATCCATATTTTTATATTGCCAGAACTTTCTTCTCCTCATTGGGAAAAAAGAATTGGAACTGAAACTTAATGTAAAAAAAATAATGAATTGAATTGGCCACAAATATACTGGTGTCTTTTTATTTTTTAAATGTAAACGTCACCAGTCATTAAGAAATTAAGAAATTGTAAAATATTATAATGATCAATTCCACTTGTTTGTGGAATGATTTTATAAATAACTATAATCACATATTTATGTGAGCAATTCACAAAATGTACCACATTAATCTATTTATTTATTTATTTATTTATTTATTATTATTATTATTATTATTATTATTATTATTATTATTATTATTATTATTATTAATAATAATAATAATAATAATAATAATAATAATAATAATAATAATAATAATAAACTACACTGTTAAAAATTATGAATGAATGATTTCAATATTGTGAGCATTGCTTCAGACTTCAGATTGACCCTCATGAAAAAAGGAAAACAAATAAGAGGCTGTAAAATGAGATTTTGATGATCTTTTTAAAGAAGACCACAATATAATTTTCCCAGAAAAAGAGCCTGTTGCCAGGGGCTCTAACACGCTGCAGTCTAGTTGATTCTAGTTCTATACTCTGATTCTGACCGTCAATGTATTTTCAGCAACACAAGATGTGTCACAGTCATTTACAGCTGGACTTTAATCAGCTGACCAACAGCGTCACAAGACACAGTGGTGAAAATCATCACAGAAAAATGAATGGCTGCGCATCACGCAGAGAGACTCCGCTACACAGTAACACCAGCAGGAGTGTCGAGAGTGTCGAGAGTGATCAGGACACTTCCGGTCCGAAGGCCCTCAGCTCGTGTCCATTTATTAGGCAGTAATTGGGCCGCGCGCTCCTGCCATAAACACACACACACACACACACACACACACACACACACACACACACACATCAGAGGAAGTGAGTGGTTTCTTTTCTCTTTTCCTTCATCACTTGACGGATCATAATGGCGCAGTTGGGCGGTGGCGCACACAAGCATACAGCTCCCTGACACCTCACGCGACAGCGTGTTAATGCACCTCGGTACCCCCCCCCCCCCCCGCCCCCCAAAAATAAGAAAAAAAAGAAAGAGGGGTGTGGGGGTTTGGCGGGGGGGGGGGGGGGGGGGAAAGCAGGCTGCCCCCGCGGGGGTCTCTAAGTGCGCAATCTATTCAGCCCATTCACTGCGCACTTTGTTCGAGGGCGGTGGTGGTGGTGGTGGTGGTGGGTGGGGGGACCATTCGGAGGCTCGCGCAACATGTGCGTGCGCGCGGCGTGCATGGTGGAAGGCAAGCTGCAACGCGGGGCTGCGGTCGTGGGAAGAGCGCCACTTGCGCCACTTGCGTCGCTTTTCTTCTTCCCTCCCGGCGGCGGCGGCGGCGGCAGCAGCAGCAGCAGCAGCTTTTGCGCAACACGTCGCGGTGCAAATGAGGCAACAATCCGCACAATGAAGCCGTTAGAGGAGCACAACAAGAGGAGACGCACAATGCTCGCGCGTCCCAGCACCAGGCAGCCGTGCAGGTGCCGCCGCAGCGCGACCAGCAGCAGAGCAGCAGCAGCAGCAGTCTGCGCAGCCTGGCGACATCCCAGCATTGATTGACGCCTTTTCAGCGGTGGTGGAGTTTCTCTGTGATGCGCAGCTATGCGCCGCTAGAAAAGCTCCCAAATCAGCGCGCAGCCACTAAAGAATGCGCAAAGTCTCGTGACAGAATGTTTTTTTACACAAGGTTCGACCTCCCCGTTCAAAATGGGATTAAAAAGATGTTTTCTGTTGTGCTTGAGGATCAGCCGCTGCTTTTTAGTGTCGCTGCAGACGACTGATTGCTGTGTTTGCGCCACTTTTTGCACTTGACTGCTGAAATTTTCCTTTTTTTTTTTTTTTTTTTTTTTTTTTTTTAAATAAGTGTGTGAAGTATTTATTCATTTTTCTGTGAATAAATAATAGTTGCGTTGCTGAAAATAGAACTAGAATCAACTAGACAGCAACAGGTTCGTTTACTGGGATGTTGAAGGTGCAGAATATACTCACAGCACATATTTACTGCATCTTACCCCCCCACCCCCTTGGTGAAGAAGCTGATTGAGAAAATGTCCAATAACTCTTAAAACAATTTCTCAGTCTAAATGATTCTTGGATGAGAATTCTGAATCAATGTTGCAACTATCGTTTTATATATTATATATTTTATTATATTTTATATATTGAAATGCTGCTGTTCTAATGAGGTTTTGATTCATTCATTCATTCATTCATTCACACACCAGTTTGATATGAATGCATCACTGTTGAAGGTTCTGCTGCTGCTGGTTAAAGAAAACACACACACACACACACACACACACACACACACACACACACACACACACACAGAAACACAGCGACTTGAACGATCCCCCGTAGAGCAGTTTTTATTCATATCTTTCATTCATTACATCTCGCTGCTGCTCGCGGACAACAGTAACTACCGCATTTGGAGTTTTTGAGAGTTTGTTTTTTTTTTCTCTCAGAATCAGAATATTAACACCCATCATGGGGTTGTTCATTAAAATTCTCTTTATCAGAAAGAAAAGAGCAGAGATGAGAAAGGCGTTGACACACTGAGCTATGTTCTATTTATCTATATCTATATATGCTCATGAAGAGCGGCAACAGTATTGCTATGTGATAATAATTAATAATAATAATAATAATAATAATAATAATAAACGTCCTTGAGACGGACGCTGGAGTGCCACTGGCCGGTTTTCATTTCTTAGTTTTTCAAACTGACTGGAGTCAAGGTTGTTTACTGTCATTACGAGTGTTTGA